>NC_133325.1:46527770-46752112 GCF_042186555.1 Aquarana catesbeiana
AAGCTTACTTTAAAAAAAATCTTTCATGTTGTGGGTTCCGCCTGTCTGCTGGCCATCTTTTTCCACAGCTTTCTTGATTCCCTGCATGCTTTGCAGCTTCTCCTCTGCTGTTTACTTTCAACTTCTAAGGACTACATATCCCATGGTACCTTGCTGCCTGCAAGCAGTGATTCCTGTACTGACTCCTCCTCCTGAAACTCCTCCTCTCAGTACCTGTATAGTTTAGAAAGCAGGCTCTGTAAAATGTGTGACACAGCAGTACCTGCTCACAGGACATAAGGAATGCAGTATGTGTCACAGAATTCAAGGAAGTAATTGTGTGTGGATCTTCGTGGAGTAAGTTTTCAAACTTCAGGATAATTCAGTAATAGGAGTAGGTTAAGAAATAAGGCGTAGGCTAGAAATGTAAATACAATGTGGATATAATTTTACGTTTTGACCTTGGATATGCTTTAAAGTTGTGGTAAAGTCTACCTTGTTTACTTGCACCTACAGGTAAGACTAAAATAAGGCTTACCTGTAGGTATAGTAAATATCTCCCAAACGTGTGTTTAGGAGATATTTACTATAGTAGCAGCCGGTAATTTCATCGGCGCATGCGCTCTCAATGAACGGTGTGCCACATGCACAGGAATAACGTCATCACGGCTCGGCCAGTCAAACAGCCAAAGCCTGTGAACCCAGAAGGAAGACCAGGTGAACATGGAAGCCCTGTCAGTGGTCACAGCATGCCGGTGGAGGGCTTCGTTCTAAGGTACGTCATATATAATGTGCTAGTAAGCGATGGATATTAGCATATTATGCTATTATTTTGCAAGGGCCATTTTTTTTTTTTGTCGGTTTAATGCCACTTTGAGAGTGTTTCCATAATTTCAAAAGGAATTGCGGGGAAATAGATATTAAGCTTTTGGGGACAAGATCTGGGCCGTTCCCTACTGTATACATGACACTAAAAGCACTTTGGGTAAAGCTCCACTATAAACAGGCATAGAGATTTAGGTACTGTACTCAATAAATTAGAAAATGCAATTTAAATGTAAAACATATCTAACTACACCTACATGCAGCTGAATAAGATATGGCATTTAGGTGGATCGAATTCCGCAGAAAGCAGGCGCTGTTTAATGACATGGCCAGACAACATTCTCCTGTGAGTCTAGGGTGGCGGGCAGACCCGTGACACAGGAAGTGGGCTGAATAACACCAAACCTCATTCAACCCATTAGACTGGCACTGGATGGGTAAGCAGGCGATTCTGCAGGAGACAGTACAAGAGAAGAGACGAGTATAGCAGAAGCTGCTTTTCTATATTTATGGGCTGCTGAGGGATCCATGTTTGTATTTTTTTTTTTTGGAACTAGATTTAAAATGTATGTTTTTAACCATAATTTTTTAAGTTAAAAATTGGGCAAAATTTGGTAAAATATTGGCAAAAACAAATCCATAATTTTGCAGTGAAATCAATTCTGCTGAAACCATTCTGCTCATCCCTAATGTTGATAATTTTGCGGGAGGGGATAGAGCAGCCTTCAAAATTTTCACTCGCCTGCTCGCATTAGGCGAGTGGAAATAAGCTGAGGGCGAGTGTGGAGCCTCATTGGGGTGGGAGTGCACTGCTGGCAGGCGGGGTTGAACGGGAGACGATTCTCCTCTCAGCCTCCGCCCCCTGTCATTCTCTTAGCAGGGCCTGGCGTACAGCGAGAGACGGCAAATTACTAGATGAGGTGGGGTCGGAGCGGGGAGGGGGGTTGGGTGAGAGCTGCCAAAGTTTACTTTTGCTAATAACAAGCTGCTGATTGGCTGCTCAGACCGCCTAACAACCGATCACCAGCTTGTTAATAGGAAAGGTTAACTTTGGCAGCTCCTACTTCCCTGTCCAGTGCTGTGCTCCGCCGTAAGTCTCTCTGCATCCTAAATCAGTGAAAGTGTCATTCACTAGTTTTCATTTATTTAATTTTTAAATATGTACTTAACAAGGCAGTAATGATGTGCACAGTGCCTATAGTAGCCAATCATATTTTACCCTTATTTTATTTATCACAATCAGATCAATGAAATATGCTTTATGTTAATACTGTTAAAGTTGTTGTTGTTAATATTTATTTTTCTAACTTAATTCTGCATAAAACATTTACAGGGTCATTTCATGAGATAATTTACACGGGCATGTTTAGGGGTGGAATTAGGGGCGGGGCAGGGTAGGAGTTGGATGGGGCAACTGGTGACGAGTAACTCTTAGGCTGGGTTCACACTTATGCAAATTGGATGCGGGTTTCACTGCATCCAATTCGCATGACAGGAGGCTGTGACCGGCTCTCAATGGAGCTGGTTCACACACCTCCAGGGCGGCGGTGCAGTGCACTGCAGAAGGGTCCTGTGCGTCTTTGGCTCCGTTTCAGGTCCGAATTCATGCAAACATTTGGACAAGTTTTGCCCCTGAAACGGAGAACAGGGACGCACTGGACCCCCTGCTGCAAGCCGTTCCGCATAGTGTGAACCCAGCCTTAAGGCCTGTCTATTAGCTCAGGACAGTAGTGTATTTAGGTTTTGTGCTGCCCTAGGCCTGACTAAACTCGTGCACCCCCTAATTTAAATATGACCCACCCCTTCCTGTTAAGGCCACACCCCTTGCTGTTTAAGACCCGCCCTGAAATATTCAAGCGGAGACACTAGTTCTGAGGGCCTGGGGGGGGGGCAATGGATTACCTTAATTTGCATAGATTTCCTCTCACTTCCTGTTTGGCTATGGGGCAGGAAGTGAAGGGGAATCTCTGCAATGGGACAGGGATGGTAAAAAATAAACTGACAGGGGCTATAACCCTCCCTTACTCTATCCAAAATGGAAAAAAAAAGTGTCGCCTATAGTTCTACTTTAAGCACAAATTTCTGATAATTTTATGGAGAGGACTAAGAGGATATAACCATGCCAATGGTGCAGCAGAAAACATAGCACAGTGAGGAAGGTTTGTGGTCCAGGATGATAGGACAGTCAAAATTAGAAGTGGCCCCCCCCACACAGTTGCGGAATACCGGCCGCACGCATACCGCAAGCAGTGCGGCCGCTTTATTGGAACGCTAGACTAATTTGCCTCTCAGCCCAGTCCACCCAATAAAACTGGCCCTACACTGTTAGCGCCAGGTTACTTAGGACCAGGATACTTGTCGACCTAGGCCAGGATACAGCGTTGGCTCAGGACTTGAAATTTTGAGTCCTGGGATAGAGTATCTAAGCCAATGTGTAAGCTCTGATAAGATAAGAGCACTTCAGAACTTACAAAATGTTTAGTTTCTTTGTTCCTGGCTGCTAAAGAGAGTGTCAGGGTAAGAAAGGAAAGGCAAGACAGTGAAATAATTTTTCTGTACCATGTGTCAGTCACGATACCTAAATAATGACTTCATCCTGGCACAATATTCTGAACATTTAAATTATAGCCGGTGAAAACCAAATGAAAGTCACTGAAAAAGAACCAAGAAATAAAACAAATCTCTATTTTATGTTTTGTGAAGAATCCAGTTTGCTAATGTTTTACAATCACAAAGGTTTCCAAAATTTTAGTAAGGTGTAATAAAAGTTTAATAGAACCGGAATACATTTAAGCAGTTAATTTTACACTTTAATTAAAGGATGCATTAAACCTTTTCTTCCTCAAGCAGACTAAGCTGTGCACGTTTACATTTTTTCAGTTGCTTTAATGAGAATCTGAAGACCATTAAACTCTTTGAATTTTTTAAGAGCACTTGGAACTTTTTTTTTTTTTTTAAGTTTTAGAATTTGTTGTTTTTTTTTTTTTTTATTGCTGCCTGTGTCCCAATTGTAGAGATTTCCCCTTCCTGTTTTGGGGAACAGGAAAAAGAGAGAGAACATTTCCCCAGAGTAAGAGACGATACACCTTGGACTCCAGAACAGCTGTCATCATTGTCATATTTCCCCTCTTCTCCTGTTTCAGAAGTGTGCCAAAGCACAGATCACAGCTCATGTCTAACTGGAATCTCCCAGAGATGCACATAGTGATTAAAGCCTGACAAAGGTCTGAACCCTTCCCCGTTCTATTAAAAACTAAAAGTTTCAAACTAATGCAGCGTACACACGGGTGGACTTTTCGACCGGACTGGTCCGACGATCTATCCGACGGACTTTCGGCGGACTTCCAACGGACTTTCCCAACGAACGGACTTGCCTACACATGATCACACCAAAGTCTGACGGATTCGTACGTGATGATATACAACCGGACTAAAATAAAGTTCATAGCTAGTAGCCAATAGCTGTCCTAGCGTCGGTTTTTGTCCATTGGACTAGCATACAGACGAGCGGACTTTTCGTCCGGACTCAAGTCCGTCAGAAAGGTTTGAAACATGTTCTAAATCTAAAGTCCGTCAGATTTTCGACCGAAAAAGTCCGCTGCAGGTCAGATGAAGCCCACACGGTCAAATTGTCCAGCCTTGTGTACGCGGCATAAGAGTTCCACTTGAAAGAAAACTTGTCATGGGAGAAATATGGAGGCTGCTATTACTGAAGTATCTTTATAAAAATGCTAGCTAGTTGTCATTTGACCTGACTACAATGCTTACTTAACCAGTCTCTGGCCCAGAAACATTTTGCCAATCAAGAGTACTGGCTACAGCTGCTACAAGGTTGTTCCAGGTCAAGGGCATAGGCGGTGCTACAGGAAAATTGCAGAAGACAGAGGCTTGTGAATCCGCTAAGAGGAGGACATTCGAGGTGACTGGAGGAGCATGCATGAGGGTAGAGAGGCAGCTAAGGGTACTGACAGAGAAACTTAGCAGGTCAGACAGCTACTGAGTGTGCAGAGGACTGCAAGGGGGCACAGTTGTTACGGAGATGCACAAGAAGTCACTAGATGACACAGGATGCTCTGGTGCCACTGGGCCTAAAGGAGCGCCCTGGGGTCAATAGATGACAATACTGTGACAGACTCACCCGTGACAGAGGCTTTTGGAGAGGACTGAATGCCAGCCTCTTGCCTACTGATTATGAGCCCTGGCATTTGGGGAAACGGTGCGCTTTGTGAGCTGTATGCCTGGGGACCCTTGAGGTGGTGTTACTTTGGATTCGGGTCCTTGTCCCCCAGGACACACAGACTCTGGGAACCCTGTGTATGACATATTGGAAATGGTGACTGGGAGGGTATGTCTTGGATTGCTTAAAATGGGACAGTAATATTTAACCACAATATCTCCCAGGATATATGTAAAGACTATTCTTGGTTTGTTTGATTCTGAACTTAACATGTTAGTTAAGAGAGCTGATCACATTGGCCTGTAGAACTGGGAAGGAGCCGGGCAGTCTACTCCTACTATAGTTTGTTGCCTACTAGGCTGAGGAGGGGGGGAGATCACTGTTTGTATTGTTAATTGTAATTAGCGCCTGCTATTGTGAGAAGGTGTCCTGTGTTTATACTACTGTGTGACGCTCGGTGACCACAAGTCTGTCCTAAAGGTCATGTCTCTGAGTCACCTAGTCTGGGTAAATGATTTAGTAAACTAGCTCATGTTAATTAGGTTTCTGGTTACAGTTGTATTGTTAGAGTAATATGAGCAGGAGGGGGGACCTCCTCTTTAACTGTATATAAAGACTTGTAATTTTGGTTCTAATAAGAGAGTCCATGTTTAGCAACTAAACAAGTGTCATCTTGTTTGGTGCACGTGAGCGGTTGGAATATCTGATATCTAGATTCAGACTGGGAGGAAGCGGTATGTGACGAAAGCACTCAAGCGAGTGTGCGACGTTCCGTTACATACCTACTGTGAATGTTCACATATGTCCAGTAACAGGTGTCCCCAAAATAACAGACAACAAGACACTTGTAGTGTTACTGCTCCTGTCAAGTAGTATGTGAAAGTGGCAAGCTGGCACTGGAAAGAAGGAAAGAGCCGGGAGGAGCTCCTCTATGTGGTCATATGCATCCTGTTAGCATGCAGCACTACAGCATCTTCTTGAAATAAGGACTGCCCTGGAATAAGGTAAAGGAGGGAAAGGAGGGCTCACAATGTTATTGTCACCATTATCACCACTCTTGTATTTTTTTTGTCACTGCTATCATATTGTCATGATGCCTATTTGTTGGCTACATATTGTCAAGATTTCCCATTCATTGCCAAAATATTCTCTTGGTTTCCCATGTGCTGCCTGGGTATTGCCACAGTTGCCCATGTGCCGCCTGCATATTGTCATAATTGTCATAATTACCCATTTGTTGCGCTCATATTTTCATAGCTGCCCATTTGTTTCCCACAACAATTGCAGGTTTGTTATCCAGCTATTGTCAACAATGCCCCTTTTTACCACCTTGTTGTCAAGTCATTGCTGTTTGTTTAGAGGACTGTAATACTATATAAGATAATCATTTTCAGACCTGTCACTATCAAACCACAGTACTGTTAGTCCCATATCTGGTTTTGGTGCAATGTGTGCTACTATTAAATTACTGCCGTAAAGCGGAGCTCCACCCAAAAAGGGAAGCTCCACTTGTCTGCCTCCTACCCCCCCCCCCCCCCTCACTGCCACATATGGCACCTTTTGCACGGGGGGGGGGGAAGCGCGTACCGCTTTTGACAGGTACTTGCTCCCACTTCCGGCTCAGTTTTCCGATCCCCTTCTTCCACAGCTGACCCATTCACAAAGCACAGCGTGCTTCCTGCATGCACAGTAGGAAACCAGCTCTGAAGCCACAAGGCTTCACTGCCGGTTTCCCTTAGTGAGGTGGGTGGTGTCAGCACCCAATAGCCAATTGAAAAATTGGCTCAAGTGAGAATACCTCTGGATTCCTAGACAGGTAAGTGCCCTAATATTAAAAGTCAGCAGCTACGATATTTGTAGCTGCTGACTTTAAATTTTTTTGGGGGGGGAGCATGGAGCTCCTCTTTAAGTTCAGTATGTCACAGGCTCACCAACTTTGGAAAGTTCAACACAACTGTCTCTAGTCAGTCTTTTGCTACCTGCTCTGGTCTCCTTTTTGCGTACTACAAACTTTTACAGTAAGCGCTTTACAAATAAAAAAAAAAAGTAGATATTAATATAAGCAAAGTATATATAAAAAACAATATTACAAGCAGTATTAACTGAATGCAAATACACTGCAATATCTACCTAAGCACCCCGAAAGCCCCAAAACCCAAGGTGCGCTCTAATTTGCAAACACTAACTTTTGTTTAGAATCTGTGGATAAGCCAAATGCGTTCCAGCTACATAGAAGTAGATGTTGTAAGTTCACAGAATACACACACCCCTAAAATACGCATACAACTATTCTATAGCAGAAAGATTTTTTATAGTGGTATAACCCTGTTGGTTCATGTGACACTCTATATTATATGCACACTGGTAAGTGACCTGCAACTTATCTTTTAACTCATTGCTGGGTGCACTTTTAGCAGCATACTTTAAGAACGAGTATAACTAGGAATCTCTAAAATTAGAGATGTCTAATTAGAGCTACCCTTAAGGTCAATGCAGACATAAAGGAAGTCATTATACCATTATTAGAGAAGTTTATTGTCGTAGCACATTATTAAACACAAAAATGTAAAAACAAAATAAAAACACTTAACAGTAATTATTGGGAATATCATTCCCAATTACCACTGTCACAGTAATAGTGTATTCTGCTAAAATAAGGATTTAGCATTTAGCAAAATTTGCCAAGTTAATAACATGTCAAAATTTTCAAATTTTGAATTTCCAGGAACACATATTTGTTCTAGTGTATTCAAGCCTTTCACAAGCAACACTGTCCTGAAAGACTATAGAAAAATACTAATTACACAATATTAGCACATCTATCAGTGACTACTCATTTGTATTTTAGCTTTTAATTTTTAATAACATTTAAAAACTCAAGGTACAATACTAGATGGGAGCACATTCATTTACCAGGCACAATATATATATAGATATCTATCTATATATCTATATATATAGATAGATATCTATATATATATATATAGATATATATAGATATATCTATATAGATCTATATATCTATGGTATATATAGATCTATATAGATATATATATATCTATATAGATATATATATAGATATATATATCTATATATATCTATATATATATCTATATATAGATATATATAGATATATATCTATATATATCTATAGATATAGATATATATAGATATATATCTATATATATCTATATATATATAGATATATATATATATATATATATATTTATATATTTATTTATATAAAAAAACCTCAAAAAACTGTATTTTGAGAAATACTAGGCCTGTATTGAAAATCCAGCAAACATTTAACTAGCTAAGAAAAAAAAATAAACTGACGCAAACTTCAAGTCCCAAAAAATAAGGGATGTTAACTGACATCTGTATAGCTATTAATCCAAAAACAATTATTTTTCAATGCCTGTATCCAAGCGTCTAGTGATTTTTGAGATAGCAGTCATTGAAAATGTTCTTATATAAAATTAATGTATAAATTGTGCAGGCTGATTAAGTGATATGTAAGTACATAAAGAATCATTCCATCAGGCATTAACAAATAGGAAAATAAGATTAGCAATGAGAAATAACAAGGTGGGATAACCCATAGCCACCAGATTTCAATCTACTGGAGTCTAAAAAGATAAGAGATGGATTCTGATTGGTTGAAATATAGTAGGTCCATGTTCTAAATTTTTTAGGTACCTCCTAGGTATACAGATTTGCACTACATCGCTCTGATGAAGTAATCAAAAACCGATTGAACCCCAAAAGGCTTAATTTTATGTAACGGTTAGCAACCCCAAAAACAGAAAAGAAATAGGTACCTGGAAAGGGGTGAGCCATTCTTGGGAGCAGGTACACTCTGCACAATATTCCCTGGCCGACCCCGCAAACTGCTCCATCGTCCTGCTAGGGCTTTTCTGCTTAGTGCCCCAATGACCCGCAAACTTCATTCTACTGTAGGGCGATCCCACGGCCAATGGGATGGCAACATTCTGAGCATTATAATTAAATCCAAGGGCTGCTTTTTGCCAAGCGCAAGCGCAGTGAGGATCGCACATAATTGCAGAGAGAGTTAGACCAGGATCGATGTGTCTTCTGAGCTCCAGAGCTAATGGGGTCCCTTAAGAAAGTGAGACTTTGAGCATGACAAGCTTTTAGTTCCTCCTGCTAGCAATTACTCCCTAAATGGAGAGATTCGCTTAGTAGCCGGTCCTCGTACAGCTGCTCTCCATTGGGAAAGCATCGTGGAAAGAGCAGAGTTGAGGCATGCACAGCAGTGTGTGTTGGCTTGCAGCCCTTTGTCAATACATGAGTCAACCTACGGACGAAGATGACAGCATCCCTGCTTTAGGCAAAAGCAATCAATGCTCGGCACAGCTGGGATACCAGACTCTGTTGTCTGTACTCTTGCCAAGCTGCTCGAATGCTGCAGCGAGGGGGAATTTCTCTCTTTAACCTTTCACAGTGAGACCCCAGACAACAGCCCCAGCCCAGATCAACAAATATCCCCGATGAGCTTTTGCTAAAAAAAAAAAAAAAAAAAAAAAAAAAAATATTTATTTCTGAAGGCTACTGGAAACATTTCTTAGCAGCGAGGACCGTAAAGATCATGGCGCCACGTGCCTGTCCTGGCAGAATGACTGCGATTCCGATGTCAGAACAGATTTATCACCAAAAATCACTGGACTTTAATTTAATTTGTGTAATAAGAGGAGTACAGTGCAGGCTGCGAGGAGCTGTAATACAGACTCAGTGCTGAGTAGATATCTAGGGCAGTGGAATGCATAGAGAAAAGTGTCAGCTCAATGTTTCCTGGCTTATTCCATAACGTGAAGAGCAATGCGTGACGTGCAGTAACCAAACCGGCTTTTACCGGTTAAAGGGTACCTGCCACAACCAACTAAAATTGCATAATAAAGCACTTGCAGTCACTTTGTACATGTTGCCGGCCCTTAACTAGGGATTTGGAAGAGATGCCCCAGGGATTATGCGGGCAGAAGTAAAAAGTATAGGTATAGTTTTTACCCCTGCCCGCATAATCCCTGGAGCATCTCTTCCAAATTTCTGTATTTTGGGATGTGGGAAGGGTTTTTGAGATTAACTCTCAGGTGATTTCTCTTTTATCATATCTAATGCCCTTAACTAGGGATGAGCAAAATTGTGAGCTTTAATTTCTCTAATATTTCTATGAAAATAGAGAGATCTCTAAAACATTTTTTCCATTTTGACAAAATGCACTGTAGTCATTGAGGGCTAAATTAAAGTGTTTTCAGCATTTTTTTTTGCTGTAAAATGCTTCTGATGGTTTCCGAAAGCTGGTTTCAACTATACTGGACCTGTTCTTATATGAGAAAATGAAGACAGTAAAAAAGATAGGATTACAACATTCTAAAATCACAGTACACAAGTACACACCAAAAAAAAAGAAAAACAAAAAACACACACAAACACAAAGAACACAAGATAAATAATCTTCATTACCCAAAATACAATGACATATGATACTGAATGCAAATGATTAAATATATTTTAACAAGGGCACACTATGACATCACCCTCTAATGGTTATTGGGGAAGCCCGAGAGTCTGGACCTGTCAACATCTGGTCCAGTGTCAGTAAAGGGGATTGTCCCTCTTTTTGGGATGAACCTTTGAAAAGCACATTCAACCAATAATTAAATAGTATAATTTTTGTGGCTTTTAGGTATACTTTAGGCAGGATGTCACATGATCATTGTCCCCTTGACATTGGATACTAGCACAATAGACTTATATTTATATACAGTGGAGCAAAAAAGTATTTAGTCAGCCACCAATTGTTCAAGTTCTCTCACTTAAAAAGATGAGAGAGGCCTGTAATTGTCATCATAGGTATACCTCAACTATGAGAGACAAAATGTGGAAACAAATCCAGACAATCACATTGTCCGATTTTTGAAAGAATTTATTTGCAAATTATGGTGGAAAATAAGTATTTGGTCACCTACAAACAAGCAAGATTTCTGGCTCTCACAGACCTGTATCTTCTTTTTTTAGAGGCTCCTCTGTCCTCCACTCATTACCTGTATTAATGGCACCTGTTTGAACTTGTTATCAGTATAAAAGACACCTGTCCACCACCTAAAACAGTCACACTCCAAACTCCACTATGGTGAAGACCAAAGAGCTGTTGAAGGACACCAGAAACAAAATTGTAGACCTGCACCAGGATGGGAAGACTGAATCTGCAATAGGCAAGCAGCTTGGTGTGAAGAAAGCAACTGTGGGAGCAATAATTAGAAAATGGAAGACATACAAGACCACTGATAGTCTCCCTCGATCTGGGGCTCCACGCAAGATCTCACCCCGTGGGGTCAAAATGATCACAAGAACGGTGAGCAAAAATCCCAGGACCACACGGGGGGGGGAACCTAGTGAATGACCTGCAGAGAGCTGGGACCAACGTAACAAAGGCTACCATCAGTAACACACTACGCCGCCAGGGACTCAGATCCTGCAGTGCCAGACGTGTCCCCCTGCTTAAAGTGGAGTTCCACCCACTTTTACAACTCTTCAGCATCCCTCACTAAACTGTGCACTGTAAACGATTTGGATATTTTTACATTTTTTTTCTCAGCACCTACTGTATATCTGCTGTATTCATTTTTCACTACCTCCTTCCTAGCCGTGGCTCATCGCATCATTTCCTGTTTGCAATGCCTTCTGGGAAGGGGCGGCAACTTCCTCTGACACTGTCGTTGCTATGGAAACCTGACCTGAAACCTATTACACTGCTTGTGCTGCACTGAGCATGTGCGAGATCTGCAAGGATGAGATCCAGGATGAAATACAGTCTGGCTTCAGATGCCCACACTTAAGATGGCCACGGCCTGCTGTAAGTTATAAAATAACAAACTACTGCTATAAATTAACAAAACAGACCTTAGCTTACAGACTAACTTTACTAGAATACATTAAGCTTGTGTATTATAGGGGTATTTTTATTTAAAAATTATAATTTCGGCCAGAACACCACTTTAAGCCAGTACATGTCCGGGCCCGTCTGAGGTTTGCTAGAGAGCATTTGGATGATCCAGAAGAGGATTGGGAGAATGTCATATGGTCAGATAAAACCAAAGTAGAATTGTTTGGTAGAAACAAAACTCGTCGTGTTTGGATCAGAGAGAATGCTGAGTTGCAACCAAAGAACACCATACCTACTGTAAAGCATGGGGGTGGCAACATCATGCGTTGGGGATGTTTCTCTGCAAAGGGAACAGGACGACTGACCCGTGTACATAAAAGAATGAATGGGGCCATGTATCATGAGAAATTTTGAGTGCAATCCTCCTCCCATCAGCAAGGGCATTGAAGATGAAATGTGGCTGGGTCTTTCAGCATGACATTGATCCCAAACACACCGCCCGGGCAATGAAGGAGTGGCTTCGTAAGAAGCATTTCAAGGTCCTGGAGTGGCCTAGCCAGTCTCCAAATCTCAACCCCATAGAAAACCTTTGGAGGGAGTTGAAAGTCTGTGTTGTCCAGCGACAGCCCCAAAACATCACTGCTCTAGAGGAGATCTGCATGGAGGAATGGGCCAACATACCAGCAACAGTGTGTGACAACCTTGTGAAGACTTACAGAAAATGTTTGACCTCTGTCATTGCCAATAAAGGATATATAACAAAGTATTGAGATGAACTTTTGATATTGACCAAATACTTATTTTCCACCATAATTTAAATTATATTTAATTTAATTTAACATAAATAAATTATTTCCAAATCAGACAATGTGATTGTCTGGATTTGTTTCCACATTTTGTCTCTCATAGTTGAGGTATACCTATGATGACAATTACAGGCCTCTCTCATCTTTTTAAGTGGGAGAACTTGCACAATTGGTGGCTGACTAAATACTTTTTTGCCCCACTGTATATCATTTATATATATATATATATATATATATATATATATATATATATATATATATATATATATATATATATATATATATATACATATAGTATATACTGTATGAAAGTTAGATAAATCTCTTCTTAGACAGTTATCACCAGGACAAGTGGAAGATTTTCCCACTATACTTTAAAGAGCTACAACTTATATTTTTTTTTTAATGTTTGATTCTCACTTACTTTCAGTCCTTCTACCAATGGTTCCAAGGACAAAATTAGAAGGTAAATGTCTGCAGTGGGACATACAGAAATAAATATTGGATACAGGTACAAGCCCTTCCACCACTCTGCCCTCTTGGAATCCCTTAACCCCAACATCAGTACCTGACCTCACAAATGTTTTGGCCAAATGAGCACTAATTCCCACACACACACCTCCAAAATATTGTGGAAAGCCTTCTCAAAAGGGTGAAGGCTGTTACAGCCACAAAGAGAGGCAGGGGCTTCATATTAAAGGTCACGGTATTGGAACGAGATGTCCAATAAGCTCACATCAGTTTAATAGTCAGGTTTCCACATTACATTACAAAACCCTTGTAAAGCATTTACACATTGTATGGATTTTTTTTAAATCTTTCTATTTATTGAAATTTGTTTTCCAAAGCTATACATGTGCATTTGCATTGTGTTACACTGGATGTGGGTGTATATTCAGATACTTATCCAACTATAAAGAAGCTACATCGCATTTACTTCAAGGACATCTTTCATATTTAAATAAATCAATTATACATATTGTCACCTCTAAAATAATCTTTAAGGATAATGAGAGATTTAGCGATATGAGTTTTTCAATATCTGCCAATGACATATACAGTATCCAAATAGTCTTGTGAATTGTGTGGTATAACATGTTATTACAAAAACATTTTGTAATAAACTTATCACAAAAACATTTTGTAATAAACTAACACACACCATTGTATCCTAAATCATTTAGCTGTGACTGGAAGAAAAAGGAAAGATGGAAAAGAAAGAATGTAAGGGAAATATAAGAAGATGAAGCAAGGTAAAGCAGTGGGTATATTTAGGAAGCTGACGATGGTATTTATTCCCCTGCCACCAGCAGACCCTCATCTCCATGATTAAGCCCCAAGGGCGGGGGGCGAAACATGTTGGAGTTGTGGTCTGGATGAATCGAGCTAAGGCTGCTTTTACCTGCTTTCATCTGCTAACCACTCTGGTCAGGTGAGGTGTGTGGCTACTGAGCTATCTCTTCCCATTTTTGCAGCATTGCTTTGGGTCTGGATGGACCTTTCCCCTGCCTGCACCCTCACTAGCAAGTGGAATCCAACTTATTGGACCTTGACAGTCTGAACGGGGACCCTTACTTATGTATCATGGGTCACAGTAGGTGTTGAGAACCGTGGGAGAAGAGAGGGAATCCCAGACTCCTCCCTGCTGGGACAAATGCAATTGTGACGCAGATTCTCCATAAATATTCAGAGAAAAAGTTGTAGATCTACAGATGAGGTGAAGTTATGTGCCAAGGATGCCAGATTTTATTCAATTTACCAATAGAATTAGTTAGTCTAATAGTTAGGAATTCCAAGGTATAGATTTTGTGAGTGTGTTTATAGAGGTTGTCTTTTGATGGTGGAGACATCTTTCTCCATTTTAAGGATATTAAACACCTGGCTTCAGTAAAATGTAGTTAATTAACATTGTAGCTAATTTGGTCGAGTTTGGTATAGGTAAGCCCAAAGGATAGTGAGTTTGGTCTAGAGCAGTGATGGCGAACCTTGGCACCCCAGATGTTTTGGAACTACATTTCCCATGATGGTCATGCACTCTGCAGTGTAGGTGAGCATCATGGGAAATGTAGTTCCAAAACATCTGGGGTGCCAAGGTTCGCCATCACTGGTCTAGAGCAATTGGAAGGGCAAAAAATTATTCCACAAGGGCTTTGGTAGTTTCCATAAAAGGACAGATGTTAGGACAATGCCAATAAATTTGATATAGACTTGCTGGAGACTCTTCACACGTGTTGTATGAAATTTTAATGCAATTGGCATTGAGTTCATTTGACCTTCTTGGTTTCATATCTGATAAATTACGTTTTGGGGTTTAGTGGCTGTATAATTTATGAATTTAAAAAGTATTAGGAAAAAAAAACAAAAAAACTTTTGTTTTCTCCCAAAGTCCTGACACCATAGTCACTTAGGTCCTGGAATTGCGTGAGATGAATTATTTAGAGAAGTGATGCAAATCGTATGAGGTCAGAAACTTGAGTGACAAGGGTTTAGTGTTTGATGCCAAGTAGTTTAGACAGGCCATGATGTCTATGCAGCAAAATATGTTGGCTCTTCATAAATAAAACATGATAAAAATGCATATTGTAAAAATATGGGAGCCCTTCTTTGTGCAGTTGTTCCTGTAATGAAGCAAAACGCATAAATATGTAACTACTTTTTTTAAATTTTTTTGCTGCATCTCTGATTGACTGACAAGCTCACCTCTTTTTTGTTTGTCAAAAATCTTATTGTCAGCAGGCTAGAGTCCACACATTTTAAATAAACTGATGATGGACCACTAATGGCTTCTTTATGTGAACTTTGATCATACACCTCTTTCCCACCTGGCACTATGGAGTTAGCTTTAAAGTGCATGTAAACTTTAAGTCCTCATGCACACGGACGTTTTTACAGCTGCTTTTTTGAGCTTTTTTTGCAGCTTAAAAAGGCCTGTCTATGTTAGTCTATGGCTTCATGCCCACCTAGGCGTTTTTGAGCTGCAAGTGGCATAGGCGTTTTTAAGCTGTAAAAAAAAACCCAGGACCAGTGGGTTCTGAGAGACGTTTTTCAGCTGTAAAAACGCTCTAACGCTCAAAAACGCTCAAAAACGCTCAAAAACGCTTCACCAACGTTTTTTAGCGTTTTTGATCCATTGAAAAAAAAAAAAAAAAAATTTGAAAAAAAAAAAAAAAAGGGTAAAAAACGCTAACGCGGAAAAACGCTCAAAAACGCTCAAAAACGCTAAAAACGCTATTGCAAAAACGCTGAAAAACGCTGAAAAAAGTTTAAAAAAATCACTGCAAAGATACTGGCGTTTTCATAACGTTTTTTTAACAGCCTGTGTGCATGAGGGCTAACAATGTCCCTACCATGAAAGGGCTTGTTGGCTGTATTTACCCCCAAGTCAAAGGTTCCCAGTCGTCTACTGCCTTAAGCTGGCCTTACACTAATAGAATTTCAAAGTAGAATTTAAGAACATTTGTCTGGTTTTCTAATCATTAGTGATTCGTTTTGCGTTCGTTTTTAACTGCACTGATGAGAACATTCAAAAGAACAGGATGGAAAATGTTTTTCAAACGAACAGCATTCTGTACATCACTGGCTGAGCCTATGCACTAAGCAGACTAACAATCATACATTGCCATCTCCCAAGACACTCTGGAGAAGGCCTTATGCAACTTTATGATTGCTTACTGCTCAGGTTGGTTAGCAATGACGTGTAATGCCATGGGCAGCAGTAAACAAAGCCATGGTTTGGGGTGAGCCATAGCTGTGTCGCTGAGATAGGTGAGCAGTTATTGGTTAGGGAGGCCAAGGAGGCTGGGTTAGTACATTTCGATTAAGGAACACCAGTCCTTAAAGTGTAAGTAAACCCCATTATCGTTTTCAGCCAAGGAAGCTGCCATCTTTGCCTCTGTTTAATCTACAACTGCAATGATGATGCACATGTGATCAGTTATGACACCAGCCATTGGATGGGCTGACAGTTTGGTTGAGAGCACAACCAATGGGAGTGTTACATTTCCGGCACGTACTGTAAAAGAAACTGTTTTATGGATGGGTTTACTTCCGCTTTAAGGAAGACAACATTTGCCTGATGAACATTTGAGCCTGGGCTGAAACAGGAATAATAAAAACAAGTTTGAAATGATATTAAAACTAATAAATACTTAAATAATACATTAAAGATTAATATTGTAATTAATGAAATTATTGGGCACCGGTTCAAGCTCTTATTAAATAGTCTAATGATATAAGTAAATAAAAAAAACACATTGTTAACTGGTAAATATGAACATTTAAATGGAATATTTAAATAAAATGTAATAGTAACGTACACAGAAGTAGTAATTTTTATCACACGGGTGAACAATAAGTCAAATGATGTGATATATATTCTCAGATAGGGCAGGAAGGGTTTTGGAATGGGTTTTGGGTGCTGGTAGACTGACATGAAGCTTTGCAGCATCTTACTTCAGAGCACAGAGGAGGTATATGTGACTGTTCGGTGGGGGGGCACTTTAAAAATCGGTGCTCTGTATGCTGTTGGGGTCCTTTTCTTTTTTTATTGTATTATAGATATGTCTTACAAATCATTCTGCTATGAATAATTGAGTAGTACACCATTAGGAACACAAATCAAGTAATGGCACTAATGGTAGAACATTAGTATAATGTAATTTCTCAGTACAGTTATTCCTCATGTTGGGGACCTGAATCTGCCATGCTAAAGTTTCTTAAATTGTGCCGACCACACGTACTACTACTTCACTGCAGAGCTATCAATGTATTTTCTCTTCACACTTTCTTCCTTTTCCATTTTACCCCACTTTCATCCTCTTTATTTTTTCTCACTCTTCTATATTTCCCCATCTTTCTGTCTTCTTTTTTATTTGTATCTAATACTTCAGAAACGTTTTGTTCCTTCCTTTTCTACCTCCCGTACTTCTTCCCCCTTTCTTCCTTTTCTAAAGACTTATCCACCTTCTACATTTTCATTTCCTCCATTTTAACCCCATTACATTAATTCCTTCTAACACTTTTTTTTCCCCTTTCTCTCTTCGCTAGTCATTTTTCCAATCCATCTCCTCCTCACTACAACTCCTACACTACTTACCCCGTCTAATCATGTTTTATCAACTGTACCCCAATATTCTCCTCTCTTTCAGCCTCTCTCTCTTCCCCTCCCAGTGAGTCTCTCTATCTCTCTTCCTCCAAGTTTCTCTGTCTCTCCTTCCTTCTGAGTGTCTTTCTCTCTCCCTCCCAATGTCTCTCCCAGTCTCTCTCTCTCTCTCATTCCATCCCGGTGTCTCTCTCCCTCCCAATGTCTCTCCCAGTCTCTCACTCTCTCTCTCTCATTCTATCCCAGTGTCTCTCTCCCTCCCAATGTCTCTCCCAGTCTCTCACTCTCTCTCTCTCATTCCATCCCGGTGTCTCTCTCCCTCCCAATGTCTATCTTTCTCCCAGTCTCTCTCTGTCTGTCTGTCTCTCCCTCCTCCTCTCACTCTCTCTCCCTCACTCCCAGTGTCTCTCACTCCCCCTCCCTTTCTCCCAGTGTCTATCTCTCTCTCCCATTCTCCCTCTCTCTCTCCAAATCTTTCTCCCTTCCATTGTCTCTCTCTCTTTTTCCCAGTGTCTCTCCCATTCTCTCTTTCTCTCTCACTGTCTGTCTGTGTCTCTCACTCTCTGTCTCTCTTACTCCCTATGTGTCTTCCTCTCTCTCTTCCTCCCCCCTCTCTCTCTCTCTCTGTCTCTCTCTGTGTCTCTCTCTCTCTCTCTCTCTGTCTCTCTGTCTCTCTCTGTGTTTCTCTGTGTGTGTGTCTCTCTCTCTCTCTGTCTCTCTGTGTGTGCGTCTCTCTCTCTCTCTCTCTCTGTCTCTCTCTCTCTCTCTCTCTGTCTCTCTCTGTGTTTCTCTGTCTCTGTCTCTCTCTCTCTCTCTCTGTGTTTGTGTGTGTCTGTGTGTGTGTGTCTCTCTCTCTTTCTCTGTCTCTGTGTGTTTGTGTGTGTGTCTCCCTCTGTGTGTGTGTGTGTGTCTCTCTGTCTCTGTGTGTTTGTGTGTGTGTCTCTCTCTCTCTCTGTCTCTCTCTGTGTGTCTCTCTCTCTCTGTCTCTCTCTCTCTGTGTCTCTCTCTGTGTTTCTCTGTGTGTCTCTCTCTCTCTGTCTCTCTGTGTGTGCGTCTCTCTCTTTCTCTGTCTTTCTCTCTCTGTCTCTCTCGCCCTGTCTCTCTCTCTCTCTCTCTGTGTGTCTCTCTCTGTGTTTCTCTGTGTGTGTCTCTCTCTCTCTCTGTCTCTCTGTGTGTGCGTCTCTCTCTTTCTCTGTCTCTCTCTCTCTGTGTTTGTGTGTGTCTGTGTGTGTGTGTGTGTCTCTCTCTCTCTTTCTCTGTCTCTCTCTGTCTCTGTGTGTTTGTGTGTGTGTCTCCCTCTATGTGTGTGTGTGTGTCTCTCTGTCTCTGTGTGTTTGTGTGTGTGTCTCTCTGTCTGTGTGTGTCTCTCTCTGTCTCTCTCTCTCTCTCTCTGTCTCTCTCTCTTTCTCGGTCTCTCTCTCTCTCTCTCTCTCTCATTCTCTCTCTCTCTGTGTCTCTCTCTTTCTCTGTCTCTCTCTCTCTCTCTCATTCTCTCTCTCGCTATGTCTCTCTGTCTGTCTGTGTGTGTGTCTTTCTCTGTCTCTCTCTCCTCTCTCTCTGTGTGTGTGTGTGTCTCTCTCTCTGTGTCTCTCTCTCTCTGTCTGTGTGTCTTTCTCTGTCTCTCTCTCGCTCTGTCTCTCTCTCTGTGTGTCTCTCTGTCTGTGTGTGTGTCTTTCTCTGTCTCTCTGTCTCTCTCTCCTCTCTCTCGCTCTGTCTCTCTGTGTGTGTGTCTCTCTGTCTGTGTGTCTTTCTCTGTCTCTCTGTCTCTCTCTCGCTCTGTGTGTGTCTCTCTCTTTCTCTGTGTCTCTCTGTCTGTGTGCGTGTGTGTCTTTCTCTGTCTCTCTCTCTCTCTGTTTTTCTCTCCTCTATCTCTCTCTCTGTCTCTCTCTCTCTGTGTCTCCCTCTCTGTCTCTCTCTCCCCCTCTCTCTCTCGGTCTCTCTCTCTCTCTCCGTTCCCTCTCTCATTCACAACCAGTGCACACACACATCTGCTTCCAGCAGCAGAAAATGTGGATATTTTATTGAAGGTGCTGAGTCCAGGATTACAGTAGATGTGTGATGTTCTCTGCTTGTAGGACAGCACTGAAGACATATTTACAATCAATTTAGAGAGAATTGCTCTGTGTCATAATCATAGAAGGAATTTGCTCAGAATTGGAAAATTAGGAATCTGTCACATCTCACACTGCAGGGTAGTAAATATTAAACAAAGAGCGAATACGAAGAAAGCAGTAATGTTATAAGTGTACTGTCATGGGAGCAAACATTCAAAGTTCAATATCTGGTAACACTCAATGACTGAAGTTTAAAGCTGAATATTTTGCATGGGTCACTGGTATATAATAGGGTATGTAATGAAAAGGGGAGCAATGTCTGAAATGAGTGGATACAAGGACTTTACCAAAGCTGCAGTTCTTCCTGGATAGCGGTTAGTGGCGGACTTTGGTTCTTAACTGTTGCTGTTCCTTATATATACTTTTTTAGTACGTCCACATTCATGGTGCATTCAGGCTGTAGCTGTGTTACATAACGGGACCTATTAAGAAACTCAGTAGCCATCTGCCCAGCAGTAACAGTACATGAAGCCAGATGGTTTGTGATCACCTCAATCATATCACTTTGCCTAGTGAAATCTGCATTTAATCTGCTAAAAACATGGAAATTCTCAATTTCCCATAAAGAGCTTTTCCTATGCAATATTACAATACATGCACCAACACTATCAAATGACAGTCTGGGGCAAGGGGTCAAAATAAAAGGGGGGTTTGCTGCCAGTGGCGGCTGGTGCTCAAAATTTTTTGGGGGGTGCAAGCAAACTGAAAAATTCTGAAAAAAAAACCATCAATTGCAGCCTCACTGTGCCCATCATATGCAGTCACTGTGCCCCATAAAATGCAGGCACTGTGCCATCAATTGCAGCCTCTGTGCCCATCATATGCAGCCTGTGTCCATCATACAGCCTCTGTGCCCATCATATGCAGCCCGTGCCCATCATATGCAGCCTCTGTACCCATCATATGCAGTCTGTGCCCGTGATATGCAGCCTGTGCCCATCATATGCAGCTTCTGCCCATCATATGCAGCCTGTGCCCATCTTATGCAGCCTGTGCCCAACATATGCAGCCTCTGTGCCCATCATTTGCAGCCTGTGCCTATCATATGCAGCTTCTGTGCCCATCTTATGCAGCCTATGCCCAACATTGCAGCCTCTGTGCCCATCATATGCAGCATGTGCCCGTCATATGCAGCCTGTACCCGTCATAAGCAGCTTTTGCCCATCATATGCAGCTTCTGTGCCCATCTTATGCAGCTTCTGTGCCCATCATATGCAGCATGTGACTGTCATATGCAGCATGTGACCGTCATATGCAGCTTCTGCCCATCATATGCAGCCTGTGCCCGTCATATGCAGCTTCTGTCCGTCATATGCAGCCTGTGCCCAACATATGCAGCCACTGTGACCCTAACCAGATAGGTGATGACAGCGCGAGCTGGGGGATGGGCAGGCGACGGCTCCTGCATCCAGTGCGTCTCCATCTCCATTCCCGGCTGTTGGGTCCTCGTCCACTCCTCCTGTGTCAGCGGCGGTGGAGGAGTCCGATCCTCCAGCTTCCTCCCATGTGAGTGTGTCTCTTCCACCAAAGCGCCTGGCGCTTTGGCCAATCGGGAAACAGGTCTCACTGACCTGCCTCCTGATTGTCGGGGAGGCACTGTGGTGTGAAAATTCATTTGAAAATTAATTTGCTATGGTCACACAACAGGGTGGGATCAGGGCGCTCTCTCTGTGCCCCGAGCCCACCCTTTTTTGAAGCTTATTAGAGCCTCAGGCTC
The DNA here is from genome assembly GCF_042186555.1 of Aquarana catesbeiana. Taxonomy (NCBI): domain Eukaryota; kingdom Metazoa; phylum Chordata; class Amphibia; order Anura; family Ranidae; genus Aquarana; species Aquarana catesbeiana. The sequence continues at coordinate 46,549,397 of NC_133325.1, forward strand.
TAATCAGGTCCTAAAAAAAAAAAAAACACCCCCGCACCCCTGCCCATGCTGCCAGGAGTCCATGCGTCCGGCATCCTGAAAGGGGCCAGGCGCATGGATCGGGAGGTGGCGGTAGGAATAAGGGGGGCGGCGCCTGTGCGCCCACAATTCACGGACCGCTACTGGTCGCCACCTACAGTAACTAGAAGACATTTCATTTGCTAACGCTTGAATGCTTAAACAATTGCCATGTTTTTCTTTTTATAAAATGCTGTACTATTTTTACCTTTATATATACTATATTACCAAAAGTAAGTATATTACTACCCCAGACTCTCTTATCCATGTCTTTATGGACCTTGCTCTGTGCACTGGTGCCAGGGCTGGACTGGGCATAAAAACCAGCCCTGGAAATAATTTCATAGCAGTCCCAGTGGCGTAGCGTGGGTTGTCAGCACCCAAGGCTAGTAATTTGCGCCTCTAACCCACAGGCATTTAGCACACCCTGAGTCCCTTCCACTCATTCAGTATTAAACCCCTTCTGGTACATCTTAGAATGTACCACTCTTTCTCTTTGTTCTCCTTTCTTTCCCTTTTATCTCTCTCTATCATAATTTATGTTTTTTCTTTTACATCTCTCTCTATCGGTCTTTCTTGTTCTTTCTCTTTATTCTTTCTCACCCATTTTCTTTGTTCCTCCCCCTCTTTTCTTCTCTCTACCATGTATTTTCTCTTTTTATTACTTCTCTTAACCCCTTCCCGACCAGCCGCTACATTTATACTGCGGCAGGTTGGCTCCCCTGCGCAAGCCGTCATAGCTGTACGACGGCTCTTTAAGACGCTGTAGCAGGCGAGCGCTCCCGCAGCGTGTCTCCGGAGCCGATGCACGTGCCCAGCGGGTGCGATGACCGCCAGGCACCCGCAATCTCTCATGACAGAGCATCTGTTCTGTCAGGGGAAAGGAGAGAGATTGTGTGTTCCTACTAAATAGGAACAACGATCTCTCTCCTCCTTTAGTCAGCCACATTCCCCCCACAGTTAGAAATACACATAGGGAACACAGTAAACCCCTTGATCGCTCCCTAGTGTTAACCTCTTCCCTGCCAGTGACATTTATACAGTAATCAGTGGCTATTTTTTTAGGGGGGATTCCAATGTGAAGTGTGCCTTGGCCATAGCGCCCCCCCTCACCCCCTAATACAGCATTCTCCCTCTGTGCTAGGTTAGGGGGCCTATAGCATGCTCCCAGTATTACTTTCCCCTTAGTTTCATCCCTTTGGAGCTCTACCCATAAAGATTCCACCTCCTCCCTAGCTCCTTTAGTGATGTCATCTCTCACATTCACTTGTACATTATTCTTGATATACAGGCATACCCCTCCCCCTTTTTTACCCTCTTTATCCCTGCAATAAAGGGTATACCCTTGAATGGTTACCAGCCAATCATGAGAGCTGTTGAACCAATTCTCTGAAATTCCCACAAAATCCACATCCTCCTCGTACAGCAGTATCTCTAGTTCACCCATCTTGTCCGCCAGGCTCCTGGCACCAGTGAACATGCCATGTAGTTTAGACCGGTTGCATACTATCCTCTTATTGGTTGTTCCAAGATTGCAACTAGGACTTGTTACTCTACTTACCTTGGGTTTATGTGCTTTAGTCAACCTACCACTAATGCCCCCAATACTACCCTCTGGACTATGTTCTGTGCTGACTATCTCTACCTCTGGACCCTCCCCCCTGTCGCCTAGTTTAAAAATCCCTCTAACTTTTTGGCCATCTTTACTCCCAGCACATCTACACCCTCCTCATTTAGGTGCAGTCCGTCCCTTCTATAGTACAAATTATATGAGCAGACTGCAGTTCCTCTTTAAGCTTTGACAAAAAAAACTGGAAGCTGATTGGTTTCTATGCAGAGCTGCAGCAGGTTTTGCACCCTCTAGTTTTTGTAAACCATCTCCATTGTCGGCACTTCAGGGGTGCATGTGATGAGCTAAGGTTCGGGCCACACCCACAGGAAACTGTCACATGACAGCGGGCCACTGTCCCAATCAGCTGCAGCCATGGAATTCCCCGGCCCTGCAGCTGCATGTAATAAAGGGGTGGGGGTTCTGGTGACATCATTGACCTAATATGGCTGTATGGCCATACAGTGGAACCTCGGTTTGCGAGTCACGCGGTTAACGAGCGTTTCGCAAACCAAGCACTCTATTTCTATTTTGCGAATGTTGTCTCGCAAAACGAGCAGGATTCAGGCCAAAAGCAGTGTGCAGTACAGCTTTTGGCCTGAGGTGGGGGGTGCCGGAGCCAAGCAGAGCAGAGTCGAAAGTCGCTGATCGGCGCTGTTCGGAAATGCACGGAAAGGCCTGAGGACAGTTCGGCTGCCCTCGGCAAACCTTGGAAAAGCTTGTGAACGTCTTTCCAAGGTTTGCCGAGGTTCGCCGAAGTGTCCCTCAGGCCTTTTTGGCCGTTTCCGAGGCTCTCCGGCGCCCCCCGCCTCTGGCCGCATGCAGTATTGCATCCCATTGAAGTCAGTGCGGAACAAATTTTTTTTGTTTCCATTGACTTCAATGGGAAAACTTGCTTTGATATGCGAGTACATTGGATTACGAGCATAGTCCTGGAACGGATTATGCTCGTAATCCAAGGTTCCACTGTAGTTGGTCATTAATATTTTCCAAATATGGCAATGTGGCAATATGAGGTCAATGATGTCACCAGCAGCCCACCCATTTGTTGCGTGCTGTTACAAGACGGTGGAATACCACAGCAGCTGACTGGGACAGTTTCAAGTGGGTTCAGGCGTAACTCGATTCAGTTCAAACCTTAGCTCATCCCTACTCAGGAGTACAGTTGGTGGGACAGCTTTTAACCCATAACTGCAAATGGGCCTTCATGGCAGGATTGCAAGGTGTTATTTTAATGAAAGGTACATGATAAAGTGGAAGTGACGTTCTGCTGTATCAAACTGAGCAGTGGCGGCTCGTCCATTAGGGGCGCTCGGGTGCCACCCCCTCTATCCATGCCACCCTCTACAGTATATGATTACTGGATAGATTCATGCATAGCGTCACTTTTCATGCATTCAAACCCTTTCAGGATGCCGGGTGCCTGAATTACAGCGACCGGGGTGTTTTTTTAAGCACCTGATTAGAGCCATAGGCTCTTGTAGGCTTTAAAATAAGGTGGCCTTGGAGCGCAGAGTATTGCGCCATGAGCCCACCCAGGTGCTACAACCGCTGAATGAATATTCGCTGTTGTAACACTGATCCGGCCAATCAGAAGCAGGTCTGAGTCCTGTTTTCCAATTGACTCTTGACCGCGAGGAAAGGAGAGGAGGAAACGGAAGCCGCCAATGCCCGTGGAGAGCAGAGGAAGGGAAAGCTGTCGCCGAGCAAGGGAAGTCGCCGGTGAATCGCTGCATAGATGGGTTAAGTGCACCAGACCCACCGGCCGGCTGACCGACGGGGGGGGTTGCTACTGTTTGCCACCCCCCCCCCCACAAAAAAATAAATTACCGCCGGCCACCACTGATACTGAGGCTTTTATTGCAAAAGAGACATGCAATGGGGTTGATTTACTAAAACTGGAGAGTGCAAATCCTGGTGCAGCTCTGCATAGAAACCAATTAGCTTCCAGGTTTTTTTTATTGAAGCTTAATTGAACAAGGTGAAGTTAGAAGCTGATTGGCTACCATGCACAGCTGCACCAGATTTTGCACTCTCCAGTTTTAGTAAATCAACCCCAATGTCTCTTCTGCAATAAAAGGCCCCTAACTACCTGCTTTCTATCTTCTCCGGTGCTGTACACTGAGCTGTGCAGCTGGGATGAGTGGCTCCTGTGCATGTGTAGGAGTTTTGTTACCTCATGCTGGCCAATGAAAATGGCTGAGGACCGGCACACAAAAGACGATACCAGCGCTGGCGAGGGACCGTTTGAAAGGGGAGTATTAACCCCTTTATATACAGTATACACATTTAAAAAAAAAAGAATAGATTTTTTTAAACAGGCTTGACTTGCTGGTTCAAGACACAATGCAAAATATGCATATGTACCCTACTAAAGGAAATGGAAAATGTTTTTCAAAATTATTTTAAATTTTTATAATAAATATAAAAGGTTACAATATACAGAATTTTTGCCATTCCAAAGTTCTGCAGAATGCTTTGAATTCTCCACACTAGGACAAAATGATCCACCGCTTATGTATGCTAAACCATTTAGCCCCTCGTTAAAATGAACGACTTTGTTATATTGACTCCTACTCAAAATCAGTTAGACGTCCCCCGAAATTATGTTAAACTATGTTGTCGTTACTCATGTTGCGCAGATATAATTTACTTCAATTTTCTGCCTACCAGACATGTGTAATGCACAAGGATTCGGTGACCTTTTAAGTTTGAAAAGCAGACGATAGAGACGAAAAAAGAGAAAAATGTCTGCCTAAAAGAAAATAAACACATCAGCTAGGTCTATCATTATGAATTGTATCTTTCATGTATACAGTATCTTTTGTTTATTATCTAGGATTAAAAATATATATTTAAAAACAAAAAAAATTCAGTAAACATAAACTATTGCATATACATTTTTCCAACAGGGGGAACTCTAGGCTACTTTTAACATTTTCCAGACAAAATAACTGCTTTGGCAAAAAAACTGAAGCTCAGGATTTCACACACAGCTGAACAAGTCAAAGGAGCCCAGGGAGAGTTTGGAGAACCTAGGGGATGGAACTGGAAGGTTGCGGAGAGTCGGGGAGCCAAGAACCTATGTCTTGTGCTGGGCAAATCGCAGGAGGGCCACTCACTGCTGTGAGCTGTGTCTAGTCTCGATATGTTGCTGCATGGTGGATCAAGCTTCAGAGGCCATGAGCCCACTACTGTGTTGTAGACTGTAAGGTCTGCTGCGTGCCATCTGGAGAATGATTGTAGAGATCTACAGTGGTAGCAATATAGGGCAGAGAATTTCCAAGGAGACTCGAGAGGGAGGCCCAGAACTGCAGACTGCCTTTTGTCTGACCTCTCTGAGAAGTTGCGGTCTACTGTTCACCCACATCCATCCTGTCTATAGGAGAGTTCATCATGGAACAGACTGCTCCAGAGCATTGGTGTGGGGAAAGACCTATTGGCCACCCCTGTGTGTTATCGGACTGTTGTTGTTAACCTTGTACTTTTGAGAGTGGAATCTTGCCAAGGAGAGTGAGAACTCCACCATTGTCAGAGAACCCATTCAGCAAGCGCTCGTTTGCGTGCAGCAGCTGTCGATCTCCGTTCCTCTAACGCCAATGCGCATACGTGACAAGTGAGGTTCGGAGCAGGCATGCGCAATGGTGCATCCACACGAGCGAGTGCGCGTTAGCGCGCACACACGCACGCACACACGCATCCACGTATCCTGGCACACGGCGCCCTATTTAAACAGAGAATCTGCCTAGTGTCAGTGCTGGATTGTCTTCAGCTTGTCCCTGTGTTCCTGTTTACTGCTCTGCCTGATTGACCTTGTTCCTGAAAACCCAGCTTCCTCTGACCATTCTCTTGGATCGTCCCTGCCTGATTATCTGCCTCTGCTTACAATACTGACCTTGGCTTCGACTTATGACTACGGCTCTGCCTTTTGATTGTGTACCCCGCTGCCAGCCTGTTGCCAACCTCTGCCTGTTCCTGACTACGGTTCTGCCTTCTGATTGTGTACCCCGCTGCCAGCCTGTTGCCAACTTCTGCCTGTTCCTGACTCTGCAGTTGATCCTGATCTGGCTCCCACTGAACAAGTCTGGTGATCAGTTTCCACATCTTCTCGACAGAGGTTCCTGGGTCTCTAAGCTTCAGCCTTCTGCCTGAAGGCACCTCCACCCTTCCGTTGCCCTAGCAGTCCTTGTCTCCACCACCAGGGGTGCTCGGACCGGAACCGTGCAAGAGGCCACCCTCAGCATCTCGGGCTCCGCTGTAAGGTACGTGACAACCATGAATTAAAGGGTCCTAAAGCCGGCAGAACTAAGCTATTTTTAGGTAGAACTTCTTGTTCATAGACAGCCCATTCTCATATCTAATGTGCTGCATCACAAAATTGTGTGTGTCAGTACGGCTGTTCTAATATTATACTGCATTTGTGTAACCCAAACTTCCCATACAGGGCTTTTGCCCCTTTCAGTAAAGCCAATTCTACAGTTCCAGAAGTGTCAGTGTGCTTTTGAAAGTGGAGTTCTGTTAAGGAGAGTAAAAACTCCACCGTGAGTTAATGGGCCCCAACGTTGGCAGGGCTAAGTTATTTTTCTTAGGTAGAATCTCTTGTTCGTAGATAGAGTAGATAGACCATTCTCATATCTAGGGTGTCATCTTCCAATTTTGTGTGTCAGTGTTGATGACCGTTCTAATGTTATACTGCCTTTGTAAAACCCAAACTTCCCTTATAGGGCTTTTGCCTTTTTCAATAAAACCCATTCTACAGTTCCAGATGTGTCACTGTGTTTTTGAGAGTGAAGTCCTGCCAGGGAGAGCGAGAACCCCACCACGAGTTAATAGGCCCCAACGCTGGCAGGACTAAGCTATTCTTTTTAGGTAGAACCTTTTGTTCGTAGGTAGAGCATTCTCATATCTGGGGTGCTGTCATCTCCAAATTGCGTGCGCCAGTATTGATGACCTTTATAATGTTCTATTGTATTTTTATAACCCAAACTTCCCTTATAAGGCTTTTGCCAAATTCAGTAAAGTCTATTCTACAGTTCCAGATGTGTCAGTGTACTTTTGAGAGTGGAGTCCTGTCAAGGAGAATGAGAACTCCACCATGAGTTCATGGGCCCCAACGATGGCAGGACTAATCTATTATTCTTAGGTAGTACCTCTTGTTCATGGATAAACCATTCTCTTATTGAGGTTGTTGTCATCTCCAAATTGTGTGCTCCGGTATTGATGACTTTTCTAATATTTTACTATATTTGTATAACTCAAACCTCCCTTATAGGGCTTTTTCCTCTTCAGTAAAGCCCATTCTACAGTTCAAGATGTGTTGGTGTGCTCTTGAGAGTGGGGTGCTGCCAAGGAGATTTAAAAATTAATGGGCCCCAACGCCGGAAGGACTAAGCTATTCTTCTTAGGTAGAACCTCTTGTTAATATACGGATAAAATAATCTGAATCAAATTTAATCAAATGATGAGAGGGCTCAACCAGTAGTAGGGTCTTACCTATTCGTCGGTTAGGACGGGATACCTCCAAAGCAAATAAATAACTGGAATATAGGAAAGGGGGTTGGGATAAAGAGATATCCCAAGTAAGCAATAAGGAGAATCCACCACGGTATATCATTGAAAATATCTAACAAGCTTTATTGATCTTTAAATAGTATTTTGAAACCCACAAAAAAATTACAGAAATAACATTAATGTGGAGTAGTTTTCCCAAATACCCAACAATAAAAAGAAACACGCATGTACAAGTGGACAACATTGTCACAAAATGGCGCCAGAACTTAAAACTTTCTGACGCCATTTTGTGACAACGTTGTCCACTTGTACGTGTGTGTTTCTTTTGTATTATTGGGTATTTGGGGAAACTACTTCACATTAATGTTATTTCTGTAATTTTTTAGTGGGTTTTAACATACTATTTAAAGATCAATAAAGCTTTTTAGATATTTTCAATGATATACCTTAGTGGATTCTTCTTATTGCTTTCTTTATCCCAACCCCCTTTCCTATATTCCAGAACCTCTTGTTAGACCATTCTCATATCTAGGGTGCTGTCATTTCCAAATTGTGTGCGTTAGTATTTATGACTTCTCTGATATTATACTGCACATATATAACCCAAACCTCCCTTATGGGGCTTAGAAAAGCCCATTCTACAGTTCCAGATGTGTCAGTGTCTGTCAGGTACCGATATAGGTTCCTGGGGGTGGGGGAGAAGGTAGGAACCATCTATCAAACACATCCTCAGAGGGTAGTACTACACGTAAAAGGGCAAGGACAGGTAAGGATTCTATACCAAGGGCAAAAATGAAAACAGAAAAAAGTACAAATATTTTGGTGAAAATCACAGTGGACATATATTATTTTTTTCATTAGTCATCGGGGACTTACTCAAAATAAGGTTACACCAAACCAACACAACAGAAGCATTCTACCCATTGTGTGGCAACATCACATACTATAGAAATATGCATCAATAAGTGAGGCTATTAGTGATTTTTAGATAACTCTCTAAATCGCAGTTCTTATATGTGCCTCTCCATCTGCTACATTCCTTCAAGCTACGCATGTCACATTGTTCCAGGGTTCACACTTCAGCACTCTTCTGTGTGCAATAGACTGTGCATATGTTTGTTGAGCCACAGCACAAAGACAGAAAACGCGTCCTGCTAATTGCTGACCTGATTTTAGAACCTCTAATTACTTTCGTTACTAAAGTGCGCCCCCTGTTATATGCACAGGGACTTAAAGGGGCATATTTATAAAGTAGTGAATCTGACATTCACTAATCATTCACTGCAGGTACATTTCCCCGGTGTAGCTAAACCCAAGAACAAAATGTAAAGTGACAAACAAATTGAATTCCATGGCTTAATACACTAAAGAATATCTCATGAGATAATTGAATCACGTGACACATTAGCGTTCAAGTAGCGGTCCATGAGGTATTTAAATGCTTAAAGACCAGCCGCCGCAGTTATACTGCGGCAGGTTGACTCTCCTGAGTGAATCGCCGTCATGGTGCGGCAGCCACTTTAAGACCACTAAGGGGCACACGCCGCCGGAGCCGATGCGCATGGCCGGCGGCCGCGATGTCCACTGGCCACCCCGCGATCGCTCCTGAGAAACACAAAAGGGGATCTGTCAAAGTAAACAGACAGATCCCCATTCTGTCAGGGGAGGATAGACAGATTGTCTGTTCCTAGTGATCAGGAACAGCAACCTGTCTCCTCCCCCAGTCACTACACTGCCCCCACAGTTAGAAAGACCTCCCTAGGTAACAGTTAACCCCTTGATCACCCCTTAGTGTTAACCTCTTCCCTGCCAGTGACATTTATACAGTAATCAGTGGCTATTTTTAGCTCTGATCGCTGTATACATGTCACTGATCCAAAAAAGTGTCAAAACTGTCCGATCTATACGCCGTAATGTCGCAGTTTCCGCTAAAAAAATTGCTGATCACCGCCATTACTAGTGAAAAAAAAATCATAATAAAAATGCCATAAATCTATCCCCTGTTTTGCAGAGGCTATAAGTTTTGCGCAAACCAATCAATATACGCTTATTGTGATTTATTTTACCAAAAATATGTAGAAAAATACATACCGGCCTAAACTGAGGAAGAAATTAGTTTTTTTACTTTTTTTTTCCCAAATACCCAACAATAAAAAGATATTTATATTTATTATAGCAAAAAGTTAAAAAATATAGCTTTTTTTCAATATTGTCGGTCTTTTTTGTTGATAGTGCAAAAAAAAAAAATATAAAAAAAAAAATGCAGAGGTGATCAGATTCTTACCAAAAGAAAGATCTATTTGTGGGGAAAACCAGGACATAAATGTTGTTTGGGTACAGCATCGCACGACTGCGCAATTGTCAGTTAAAGCAACGCAGTGCTGCATCGCAAAAAATGGCCTGGTCATTAAGGGGATAAATCCTTCCGGTCCTTAAGTGGTTAAGGAATGTAAAAATATAAGGGATTATTTTAATTTGTAGGGATTTCCTCTCACTTCCTGTTTTAGCTATGGGACAGGAAGCTAAGGAAAATCTACCCAATGACTAAGTTTTCTTTTTTATTGGTGGAAGAAGGAGATTTATGTATGTGTGTAATTTTTTATACTTTTTTGATTCAATATTTGACATTTATAAAGATATTTAGTATTTACTTACCGTAATTGAACTTAGTTGTTTTTGATACACCACCTATGTCCTGTTAAAGCAGCTTCGCTTTGACTGGCATTTCAGTCAGTTTTTCTTTTGTACATATGCTGCAGGAAGCGCACTGACTTAGTGTATGCTGCAGGGATCGCACTGACTTAGTGTATGCTGCAGGGATCGCACTGACTTAGTGTATGCTGCAGGGAGCGCACTGACTTAGTGTATGCTGCAGGGAGCGCACTGACTTAGTGTATGCTGCAGGGAGCGCACTGACTTAGTGTATGTTGCAGGGAGCGCACTGACTTAGTGTATGCTGCAGGGAGCGCACTGACTTAGTGTATGCTGCAGGGAGCGCACTGACTTAGTGTATGCTGCAGGGAGTGCACTGACTTAGTATATGCTGCAGGAAGCGCGCTAACTTAGTGTATGCTGCAGGGAGTGCACTGACTTAGTGTATGCTGCAGGGAGCGCACTGACTTAGTGTATACTGAAGGTAGCGCACTGCCTTAGTGTATGCTGCAGGAAGCGCACTGACTTAGTGTATACTGCAGGAAGCGCACTGACTTAGTGTATGGTGCAGGGAGCGCACTGACTTAGTGTATGCTACAGGGAGCGCACTGACTTAGTATATGCTGCAGGAAGCGCACTGACTTAGTGTATGCTGCAGGGAGTGCACTAACTTAGTGTATGCTGCAGGGAGCGCACTGACTTAGTGTATGCTGCAGGGAGGGCACTGACTTAGTGTATGCTGCAGGGAGCGCACTGACTTAGAATATGCTGAAGGTAGCGCACTGACTTAGTATATGCTGCAAGAAGCGCACTGACTTAGTGTATGCTGAAGGTAGCGCACTGACTTAGTATATGCTGCAGGGAGCGCACTGACTTAGTGTATGCTGAAGGTAGCGCACTGACTTAGTATATGCTGCAGGAAGCGCACTGATTTAGTGTATGCTGCAGGGAGCGCACTGACTTAGTGTATGCTGCAGGTAGCGCACTGACTTAGTATATGCTGCAGGAAGCGCACTGACTTAGTGTATGCTGCAGGGAGCGCACTGACTTAGTGTATGCTACAGGGAGCGCACTGAAGGCACACTGTGCCCTAAAAGGGCACACATAAAAGTTCATTGTTGGGGTTTACATGCACTCTATTTTAAAGCAAGGAAACCTTATACAAAATATGGGGCAATCTATTAGGCTCCATTCACACTTGCACGACTCCAAAGTTGCACAATTGTAGTGTAGTGACTGGGGGAGGAGACAGATCACTGTTCCAAATCACTAGGAACAGACAATCTGTCTATCCTTCCCTGACAGAACAGAGAGGTTAGACACGGGGAGGATAGTCTGTTTACACTGACAGATCCCCTTTTGTCTCTCTCAGGAGCGATTACGGGGCGGCCAGAGGACATCGAGGCCGCCGGCCACACGCATCGGCTCCGGCGGAAATTTCAAAGTTGCACCGATCTGAACGGGTGCCATTGAAAACAATGTCATGCAATTGTATGTGTCCAAAGTCACAGGACAAGTCGCACAAGTGTGAATGGAGCCTTATGAGGCGTACACATGGTCGGACTTTTTGGCTACAAAAGTCCGACAGCCTGTCCGACAGACTTTCGACTGACTTTTGGTGGACTTTAAATGGATTTTCTAACGAACGGACTTGCCTACACACGATCACACCAAAGTCCGACAGATTCGTACGTGATGACGTACGACCGGACTAAAATAAGGAAGTTGATAGCCAGTAGCCAATAGCTGCCCTAGCGTCGGTTTTTGTTCGTCGGACTAGCATACAGACGAGCGGATTTCTGGGTCCGGCGGAGTTACGACGTAAAGATTTGAAGCATGTTCCAAATCTAAAGTCCGTCAGATTTGCGACTGGAAAAGTCCGTTGAAGGTTCGGTGAAGCCCACACACGATCGGATTGTCCACCGGATTTGGTCCGTCGGTGTCCGTCGGACTTTTGTAGCCGAAAAGTCCGACCGTGTGTACGCCCCATTAGGGTTCATCTAACCCCCCTCCCCCCATTTCTGATTGGTCAGTTAACATGTCCATCCATCACACAGAGAAGGGTTGCAAGGCTCAGGAGATAGAAGCATCGGCCTCATTAGATGAAGTCAACATTAGTAGTATTTAGGGCACGCTGAAGATTGTTTGTGTCGTCAGTTCCAGTCATTTGTTTTGAAGAGCAGATTTGCTTTAGAACACGTTCGTCGAACACTGAGTCTCTGGCGGCTTTTCTGAAGTCAACCAAATTTTGGTTGTCTTTTGCCTATTTTGAGCTTGGAATCTGAGTTTACCCAGGTGAGCTTTAACTTGCTACATTTATTCTATTCAATTTAAGTGAACACCTTGTAAAACTGTTAATTAACTTCAAAGTGGAGTTCTTGTGCTTGTTTGCCTGCCTTAAAATGGTTATGTAAATGGAACTTCCCAGTGGCGTGCATGCTAATCAGCTCATTAACCAGGATTTGCATTGACCTGCCCAAGGCTGCTTGTGTAAAGCAAGGTAGTAAGAAGGAAGCGGTCTACACTACTATTTTATAAGGATTAAGGATTGCATTCATGAAAGGGGCCCTACTGTTTATATCTGGTTGGACTGAAGTCTGACTATTCAAATATAACAGTAGATAGAAGGATTGCTTCTATATATATATTGCAATATTTAATTTCACCAGCAGGTGGCGAGAGAAGGACCAGTACTACCTACCCTTTAAAACTTTGCTGCTGGAGCCATTTTTTTTTTCATTTTTGGCATTATTTTGGCGTACATGTTAAAATATTATTATTATTATTATTATTATTATTATTATACAGGATTTATATAGCGCCAACAGTTTACGCAGCGCTTTACAACATTAGGGAGTACAGTACAAGTACAATACAATTCAATACAGGAGGAATCAGAGGGCCCTGCTTGTTAGAGCTTACAATCTAGGAGAATACATACTTTAGGCCTGAAGATTACTTAACCACTTCAGCCCCGGAAGATTTTCCCCCCTAATGACCAGGCCATTTTTTGTCGTGCAACGCTGTAGCAAAAACAAAATTGACGTCCTTTTTTTTCCCCACAAATAGAGCTTTCTTTTGGTGGTATTTGATCACCTCTGCGTCTTTTATTTTTTGCACTATAAACCAAAAAAGAGCGACAATTTTGAACAAAAAAACCCCACCAATATTTGATAATTTTTGCTATAATAAATATTAAAAAAAAAATGTAAAAGACTACATTTCTTCATCAGTTTAGGCCGATATATATTCTTCTACATATTTTTGGTAAAAAACAAAAATCGCAATAAGCGTATAATAATTGGTTTGCGCAAAAGTTATAGCATCTACAAAATAGGGGATCGATTTATGGCCTTTTTTGAAAAACTTTTTACTAGTAATGGCGGTGTTCTGCGATTTTTAAGCGGGACTGCGACATTGCGGCGGACAAATTGGACACTTTTGACTTTTTTTGGGACGATTGACATTTATACAGTGATCAGTGATATAAAAATGCATTGATTACTGTGTAAATGTCACTGGCAGGGAAGGGGTTAACACTACGGTGCGATCAAGGGGGTTAAATGTGTTCCCTCATGTGTGTTTCTAACTGTGGGGGGATGGGACTGACTAGAGAAGGAGACAGATCGCTGTTTCTGATTAGTAGTTACAGCAGATCTGTCTCTCCTCTTCTGTCAGAACGGGGAATTGTGTGTTTACATACACAGATCCCCATTCTGACTTTCGTGCCCGCCTGGACATCGTGGCCACCCAGCCACACGCTTCGGGTTCCCTGCCGTGTAGCGGGCGGCACCTACGGCAATTTAAATCGGATTGAACACGGATTGTTTGACAGTCCTCTGATGGCATCTGGGTTCATATCACCCATGCATCTATTTACCCTCTCAATCCTGACACTTGACATGGTTCTAGGCAACTAGGAGGCAAAGGTTAATGCAGGACTCTTGGGGGGGGGGGGATGGGGGTTGTGGGGGTAGATTAATTACTTCTAAGAAGGAGTAAAAATGTAGCTCTTCGATGCTATGATGGATGGGGATTTGTTTATAAAGGCAGGCAAATAAATAGAATAATAGCACAAAAGTTGCAACTACTAAATAAAAAAAAAAAGTCTATAATGGACCATAACAGTTCACAAGGATCCTTATATGGGGCAAACACAAACTCTTAGGAGTTTGTTTATATGGCGGTGCTTCAACTGAAGCAACCCTTGACTGACCCTCAACAGACGCAAACCTTGACTGAACCTCAACTGAAGCAACCCTTGACTGACCCTCATTTAAAGCAACCCTTGACTGACCCTCAACTGAAGCAACCCTTGACTGACCCTCAACTGAAGCAACCCTTGACTGACCCTCAACTGACGCAACCCTTGACTGAACCTCAACTGAAGCAACTCTTGACTGACCCTCAACTAAAGCAACCCTTGACTGACCCTCAACTGAAGCAACTCTTGACTGACCCTCAACTAAAGCAACCCTTGACTGAACCTCAACTGAAGCAACTCTTGACTGACCCTCAACTAAAGCAACCCTTGACTGACCCTCAACTGAAGCAACTCTTGACTGACCCTCAACTAAAGCAACCCTTGACTGAACCTCAACTAAAGCAACCCTTGACTGACCCTCAACTGAAGCAACTCTTGACTGACCCTCAACTGACGCAACCCTTGACTGAACCTCAACTGAAGCAACTCTTGACTGACCCTCAACTAAAGCAACCCTTGACTGACCCTCAACTGAAGCAACCCTTGACTGACCCTCAACTGATGACTCAACCCTTGATAGACCCTCAACTGAAGCAACCCTTGAGTGACCCTCAACTCACACAACCCTTGACTGACCCTCAGCTTTGCAATCTTAAAGTGGAGTTCCACCTAAAAGTGGAACTATCGCTTATACACTTCCCCCCCTTTCCCGATGTCACATTTGGCACCTTTCAGGGGGGAGGGGGGGAACAGGGGGCCTGTTTTTAACAGGTCCCCTTAGCCACTTCTGGAGACGGGCCATGTTTGTGGTGCTGACTCACTGCAAACCGACGTGTTTCGTCCACGAGGACATCAACTGGGGTATAACTGCATTTATTGCTGTTTTTTATTTAACTTTAGTTTTCTTTTTATTCTCAACTTAAAGCTCCATTGTATTTTCATTTCACCTAAGTTTTCTTTACCGCTTAGCTAACACGTTTTTATTTTCTCATTTAGCCAGCCTAATGGAAACGGCTGACTAATTGAATCCCGCATCTCTAACAATGGCTCTTTGCACAGCCTGCTGAAACTGACTATTTAGACTCTCATTACTAATTTTCCCACTACATCCATTCCAATGACATCATCATAGACCAATTATAAAGGGCTCTAACTGCAGTGCTGATATACATACGCATTTGATTTAACACAGACGATAGCATAGGCAGTTCTCTAGAGAAAAGAGATGGCTGATATTGCAAATAATACATCACAAAGAGCAGTATGGAAATTGAAAGTCAAAAGCTAAATACTGGCTAAAAATAATAAGAAATAAACAGCCCAGGATAAAAACACAAACCCAGCTTTGGTTTGGAAAATATTCACCTTTGATTTAGAAATTTAGCTTTAAGTATCTTTTTTTCTGCCACTAGATGTCCCCAGTCTGATTATAGTATAATTCAACCCCTTTCCTTTCAGCCCAGGTTGCCCTGCACCCATCCCTAGATAAGCTCATCTCACCGTCACTCTGTCCCCTCCTCCTATCAGCATGTTTTCAAGTTGATTGGCTCTATGTATTTTTGTTACTCTCACGCTCCATCTCTGCTATACATGGAGCACAGGAGGCTGATAGCAGATCACATTTGGGCACTTACATTGCTTGCATAAAAAAGAAAGGTTGTATTAAAGATTATAGAGCTGCATTCATTTGTGTCCTTTCTATCTGTCTGAAGTTCAGCTTTATAAGTGAACTCTAAACAGACAAGTACACAGATGAAAAGAATATAATGGAGCTGTTTAACCTGCCAATGCATTTGTAATAAACGTGCAGAAGGGAAATATTTGTTTTGTTTCGTATAGATTTGTTATGTTACTAATTTCGTTTTGTTGATTCGTTTTGGAATTTGTTTAGTTTAGTTTAATTTAGTTTCCTTTATAAATTTTCTAATGAATTCCACATTTCCGGAATGTTTTGAATTCTGTGTGAAGAATAGCTGGTTGTTAAAGAGGAACCGCAGTCTGCTCACATAATCTGTAATAAAAACCTCTTTGCCATTCTGAAGCTTCCCTCCAACCACTTTGCATATTATTTATATATATACTGTGATTCTGTACTTGCCAAATATGCTGCAGAAATCTCCCTCCACTGAGTCTGGGTGCAGCCATTTTAACTGTGGGCAGCTGAAGCTGCTGTCTGTTCACCACCTGGATTTACATAGACACACAGAGGCACGCCTCCAGCTCTGCAGCTCTCATTGGCCCTCTTATGACTCATCCCCCCTCTCTTCCTGGCAAACGCGAGTGAAAGAGAGAGCTGTGCATGATGTCATAAGCCTAGGCTTTTTACCAGACAAGAAACAAGAAGTGCGCTGTATAAGGTATTTACTGGCAGAAAAAAAATGTTTTACTATCCAAAGTTAAAACAACAACAAGGGCAGAAGATTTATTAGATGGAAAGATGAAAAAATGACTGAAGGTACACTTTAAGAAGAAGGCAGGGAAGCCGACCGCCATGTTCTTAACAACTATTGACTCATCAGCTGTCAGCGGGCTTCCCCCCGCTGATAGCTAAAATGTACACAAAAGAATGCCTGCAATAGAAAATTCGGATACATCTAAATCTCCAAATAACCCAAAATTTGTCCGAGTTTACATTTGGACCGAAACGAATTGCACATGTCTAATTTGTATTTCTGTCTATCCAGTACTTAAATTTATCTAGTGCTGCCCCACAGTACAGCCCTGTCTGCAGGGCCAGGACAAGGGTGGGCAGGAGGGGCGGCTGCTCTGGGCACTGTGGTATCATAGGAGATGGGGGGCGCCACAAGGAGATTGGGGGGAGGGGATATGTGTTGGAAGGCGGAATTTGGGGGTGGCAGTGGGTAAGTATTGTTCTAGGAATGGAAATTTGGGAGGGGGGTGCTAAGATTGGTGATTTAGGGGGATTTGTGTTGTGGGGAAGAAGATTTGTGCTAGAAGAGGGGGGATTTGGGGGGAATTTGTCTTGGGAGGGGGGATTTGAAGTGGGGAGGATATGTGTACTAGGAGGGGAAACTTTAGTGGTAGAGGATTTGTGCTAGGAGAATTGATTTTTTTATTTGGGGGGGGGGGGCAAAGATTTGAAATCAGAGGGGGGGATTTCAGCAGGGTGGTAGAACTGGATTGGGAGAAAGGGGGATTTATGCTTAAGGGGTAAGCATGCAGATTAGTGCTCAGTGTTTTTGTAGGGGGATTTTGGCTGACACATAATGCTCATACATCTTGGGGGGGGGGGCGCACAGTTTGGCATGTTCACCCTGGGCTGTAGATGACCTTCTCCCAGCACTGCCTGTCTTGTAATGAAGGGGACATTATTTTTCTTTACTGCAATTAAGTGACACTTTTAGGTCTTGTCCCTCCCCCCAGCCTGTGACTGGACAGTGAATGGAGAAGCAGCACACTGATGAGCTCATCTCTCTGCCACTGCTTTCTCCTCATACTGAATGTGATAACACATGTGCATGGCCAATTTGTATGCACATGCTAGGGCCAATGTAAACAGGCAACAATATAATGATCAGCGTGTCTTTGAGATGTGTGAAGAAACCGGAGTACCTGCAGGAAACCCAGGCAAATTCAATGCCGATAGTGTCCTGGCCAATATTCGAGCCAAGCACCCCAAAAATGCTAAGGCACTAAGCCATTGAGCTGCACCATTTATATAAATAAATAAGATTGAGTCCTTATGGGGTTTTTTTTCTGCCATTCATATGTAAGATGATACCAGTGATTATACACAACAATGATTATATGCGACAGTGAACAATGTTAAATTCAAATGTCCATATAACATCCATATGTGATCAGGTCTAAAAAGTGTACAAACTGCAAACTTTGCTCCATGTGGGATATGGAAAAGAGGTATTTCAACAGAAATTCCACCACCAAGGTTTAAAGAGGACCCCCTGTGACGCCCATCACCTTATTAATGGGGATGCTTACCAGAGAGGATGGACCATCTAATTCTAGAGTGGTCAAAAACACCCCAAAAAGACGTCACGTATGACAAAACATGTCGGCGGAGATATTCGCTGATGCTGTCGCGTCCTATCCCGGAAGTGCGTGTGGAATTGTTTGATGGCAAGCAAATATTTTAATGCAGGCTCATATTATTTTTATCGATTGTAAGTAGTTTTTTGGTTTTTAAAAAATAAAATATTTCATACTATATTACACTATTGGAGCCCATTTTGGGAATTTGATATTACTGGACGTTTAGAGTGGTCAAAAACGCTTGCAGATAAACCTCTGCAGTGTGTGGCAAGTGATGAGGCCTTCTATGGATCACTGGAACATGCCGGTGTTGAGGGAATACGTCCAATATTATCAAATTCCCATAAGGGTATCCAGACCGATCTTGGCCAAATACAGTTGGTATGTGGAAAAAAAAATGGGCTCCAATAGTGTAATATCGTATGAAATATTTTATTATGTAAGCCAAAAAACAACTTACAATCAATAAAAACAATACGAGTCTGTATTAAAACATTCGCTTGCCAGCAAACAATTCCACCCGCACTTCTGGGATCATATAGGACACGATACCATCACGATAGCATCAGCGCGTAGCTCCGCCCGACATGTTTCGTCATACGTTACGTCTTCCTAGGGCGTTTTTGACCACTCTAGAAATAGATGGTCCATCCTCTCTGGTAAGCGTCCCCATTAATAAGTTGATGGGCGTCACAGGGGGCCCTCTTTGAACCTTGGTGGTGGAATTGCTGTTTAAATACCACGTAGAGCAAAGTTTTTACACTTTTTAGAACTAATCACATATGGATGTTATATGGACATTTGAATTTAACATTGTTCACTGTCGTGCATAATCATTGTTGTGTATAATCACTGATTCACACTGTGTCACCTATAATTTATACTTCTTTGGCTCATTGTATAGTGCAACTTTTTTTGTTTATTATATGTTTACTACGATAATATCACATAGTTAGTTGCTGCTGTCTTATATTGTTAATTTTATTTACATTTTTTTTTCACTTTAGCACAGTACACTAGTTGGTTTTTTGAAAGATGATACCAAGGTATTGACAATTTTTGAGGTCTCATTAATACCTAAAAGGAGATATTGGACAGTCCATCGGAGGGGGTCAGTAATTGTAAAAAGTTTACAAGCCCCTAATTACATTCAGTTATATAAAATGAGTATTCAGCGCACTTTCAGTGTCACTTACAACTCCATCTCCTCTGCTCCTCTTCCCTCTCTGTTGGGCCTCTCCTATTCCGTTCTTGGGCCCCTCCTATTCTCGCTCTATACCTCTTCCCTGGGCCAGTTGACAACCTCCCATGGCTTCCAATACTACCTCTACACCGATGACACCCAGATCTATCTCTCAACTCCTCAACTCACCCCCTCGATCCCCTCATGGATCTCAAACTTACTGAATTACATCTCGGTATGGATTTCACACCACGTTCTCAAACTCAATCTTTCTAAAACTGAGCTTGTAATATTTCCTCTTTCCCGGTCCCCCCCCCCATGACTTCACCCTTAAGGTCAACAGCACAACCATTGGTCCCTCCACACATGTCAGGGTGCTGTGGGTAATCCTTGACTCTGACCTCTCCTTCAGCCCCCACATCCAATCACTGGCTAAATCCTGCCGCCTTAACCTCCGCAACATCTCCAGAATTCAACCCTTCCTGACTAATGACACCACAAAGCAACTTATTCACTCCTTGATTATTTCCCGCCTTGACTACTGCAACTCTCTCCTTAATGGACTACCCTTACACAGGCTATCCACCCTTCAGTCTATTATAAATGCTACTGCTAGACTAATACACCTAACTAATCGATCCGTGACTGCTGCCCCTCTCTGCCATTTCCTTCACTGGCTTCCCCTACCCCACCGTATAAAATTCAAAATGCTAACCACAACATACAAGGTCATCCACAACATCGCCCCCAGCTACATCGCCAACCTCATCTGCAAATATCGCCCAAATCGTCCCCTCTGCTCCTCCCAGGACCTCCTGCTCTCTAACTCCCTTGTTACCTCCTCCCATGCTCGTCTTCAGGACTTCTCCAGAGCCTCTCCCATCCTCTGGAACTCCCTGCCCCAGTATATCCGATCCACCCCTAACCTGTCCACCTTTAGGAGATCCCTGAAAACTCACTTATTCAGGGAAGCCTATCCCACACCCACCTAACAACTGTCCCCAAGACACCCCCCATCAAATCATTCCCTGCATCTATTACCTTTTGGTACCACCACCCCCTCCCTTTAGAATGTAAGCTCTATGAGCAGGGCCCTCCTGTCCCTTTTGTATTGAACTGTACTGTAATTGTGTTGTCCCCCCTCTACATTGTAAAGCGCTGTGTAAGCTGTTGGCGCTATATAAATTATGTATAATAATAATAATAATAATAATAATAATAATAATTTAGATTATATTAAACTATTTATGTTTATTGTATACTAAAATGTTATTATGTTCTCAAAATGTTACAATTACAGTGCAGTCTTCTAGTTTAACGATTAATTAATAGAATTGTAACGACCGTACGAGCCACAAGGTGGTGCATGTGCATCAGCTGAATCTAAGGGACATCATGATGATAAGCAAGATAAATGTATGTGCATCTGCCACGCTGTTATTGGTATAAATTGGCCACTTATTGTAAAGTTCTTGTAAGCAAAGCGTCTGTAAATCCTCTTACAGGATTAATATCAGCTATTAAGAGCCGCTGACCACAGGTTTTTTACCATCTCCAGCAACAACACATCATTTAATAGGCCGCCATTGACAAATGAAGCCTATCACCATTCAGCACAGGTGACTAATGCGAATGTTTAAAGTCAATGTGAACTACAGACTTCAGAGTCACCTGGAAATTGGAAATTGTTGGCTGTTCACCTTGCTGTGGATGCGGACTCGTGCTCTGATATGTAATTAGTCATGGATAATGGAGGTTTTATAACTGCGGTGTGGGACCAGCAGCTCGGCACCTTGCTAATGATCCAGGCTAAGAGTGATGAGCAAAGCGCAGATACTCATAGGAAACGACTGGCATTCATCATTTAATGAAACACCTGAGGAAATGTTAGATTAGAATGGATATTTTTGGTTACTCTGGTATGTATATGATCACTGCCCCGACACCGAGTCTAAAAGTAACATGTCAGTTGTGATTGCTTCTTCTGAAAGTTACCTGGCTGATTTAGAACCAAAAAATATATAATATTATATATTTTATATAATATTATATGATATAATAAAGTAATATTAATTAATATATAATATGATGTTATATTAAATCCACTTACAGACCGGAAGATTTTCCCCCCTTAATGACCAGGCCATTTTTTGCAATTCGCCGATTCAACTCACAATTACGCGGTCATGCGATGCTGCACCCAAACAAAATTGATGTTCTTTTTTTTCCCATAAATAGCTCTTTCTTTTGGTGGTATTTATGCAGTTTTTATTTTTTGTGCTATAAACAAAAAAAAAAAAACTATATTTTTTATTTTTTGCTACAATAAATATCCCCAAAAATTAAAAAAAAAATTTCTTCATCAGTTTAGGCCAATATGAATTCTTCTACATATTTTTAGTGAAAAAAAAAATGCAATAAGCCTATACTGATTGGTTTGCGCAAAAGTTATAGTGTCTGAAAATAGGGGATAGATTTATGGCATTTTTATTATTATTATTTTTTTTTCACTAGTAATGGCGGCAATCTGCGATTTTTATCGGGACTGCGACATTATGGCACATCAGACACTTTTGAAACATTTTTGGCGCCATTGGCATTTATACAGCGATCAGTGCTATAAAAATGCACTGATTACTGTAAAAATGTCACTGGCAGGGAAGGGGTTAACCACTAGGGGGCAATGAAGGGGTTAATTATGTTCCCTCTCTGTGTACTAACTGAAGGTGGAGGGGACTGTCTAGGGGAGATGGCAGATCACTGTTCATACTTTGTATGAACACACGATCAGTCACTTCTCTCCTCAGAGAAACGGAAACTGTGTGTTTACACACAGAGATCCCGGTTCTCAGTGTGTCAGCAGCGATCGCGGGAGTCCGGCGGCACACACGCACCCCTAGTGGCCACAGGGTGAAGCGACGTTACATAACGTTGTTTCGCCCAGCCGTGCCATTCTGCTGCAGTAAAACTGCGGCGGCTGGTCGGCAAGTGGTTAATGACCAGGCCATTTTTTGTGATATATGCACTGCGTCGATTCAACTCACAATTATGCGGTCATGCGACGTTGCACCCAAACAAAATTGATGTCCTTTTTTTCCCATAAATAGAGCTTTCTTTTGGTGGTATTTGATCACCTCTGAGGTTTTTATTTTTTGCGCCATAAACAAAAAAAAGAGCGACAATTTTGAAAAAAAAAAAAGAAATAAAAAAAAAATGTCTTCATCAGTTTATGCCAATATGTATTCTTCTACATATTTCTGGTGAAAAAAAAAAACGCAATAAGCGTATATTGATTGGTTTGAGCAAAAGTTGTAGCATCTGCAAAATAGGGGATAGATTTATGGTATTTTTATTATTCTTTTTTTTTTTTTTTCACCCAGGCTGGATCTCTCTTTAAAGTGATTCTAAACCTCTATTTATTTATGTATTTATTTAATAACAAACATGTTAACCACTTCAGCCCCGGTAGATATGGCTGCTGAATGACCAGGCCATTTTTTGCGATTCGGCACTGCGTCGTTTTAACTGACAATTGCGCGGTTGTGCGATGTTGTACCTAAACAAAATTGACGTGCTTTTTTTCCCACAGATAGAGCTTCCTTTTGGTGGCATTTGATCACCTCTGTGGTTTTTGCTCTATAAACAAAAAAAGAGCGACAATTCTGAAAAAAACAGCACATTTTGCTATAATAAATATCCCCATTTTTATTTTTAAAAAAAGCTCATTTTTTTTCTCAGTTTAGGCTAATATGTATTCTTCTACATATTTTTGGTAAAAAAAATTGCAATAAGCATATATTGATTGGTTTGCGCAAAAGTTATAGCGTCTACAAAATAGGGGATAGCTTTATAGCATTTTTATTATTATTTTTACTAGTAATGGCAGCGATCTGCGATTTTTATCGGGACTGCGACATTATGGCAGACACATCGGACACTTTTGACACATTTTTGGGACCATTGGCATTTATACAGCGATCAGTGCTATAAAAATGTCACTGGCAGGGAAGGGGTTAACTACTAGGGGGCAATCAAGGGGTTAATTGTGTTCACTCTCTGTGTACTAACTGAAGGGGGGAGGGGACTGTCTAGGGGAGATGACAGATCGTTGTTCATACTCTGTATGAACACACAATCAGTCACTTCTGCCCTCAGAGAACCGGAAACTGTGTGTTTACACACACAGATCCTGGTTCTCAGTGTGTCGGCAGCGATCACGGGAGTACGGAGGCGCGCGTGCGCCCCTAGTGGCCACAGGGAGAAGCGATTTTTAGTGGGACTGCGACATGGTGGCGGACAGATTGGAGACTTTTGACACTTTTATGGGACCATTGACATTTATAGAGCGATCAGTGCTATAAAAATGCACTGATTACTGTGTAAATGACACTGGCAGGGAAGGGGTTAACACTATGGGGCGATCAAGGGGTTAAATGTGTTCCCTGGGAGGTGTTTTTAACTGTGGGGGGAGGGGACTGACTGGAGGAGGAGACAGATCGCTGTTCCTAATCACTAGTAACAGCAGATCACTCTCTCCTCCCCTGTCAGAATGGGGATCTGCCTGTTTACATTGACAGATCCCTGTTCTGGCTCTCTTTCCCACAATCGCGGGTGGCCGACAGACATCGCGGCCTGACGGCCACGTGCATTGGGTCCCCCCACCGTGCAGCGCGTGCCTCCTATGGCTCTTAAAGGAGCCGATGTACAGCTATGGCGAGTTGCGGGAAATGAGCCGACCTGCCGCTGTATAACGATGGCGGCTGGTCAGCAAGTGGTTGGTTATTTAAATTAATTATAATTTTTAGGCATTCAATGGTTTAGGCTACTTTCTAGCAGAGAAATTTTCAGATCTACAAAATAACAATTGATCTTGCTTGCTGAAAGTTGCTGTCCCAAAAGTTCTCTCCATAGAGACAGGAGCTCAAGCTTGCCAAGGTTTTTGTCCATCTAAGAGACCCCAGTGAGATCAGCTGCCTTTTCTATCAATTACAAACACAGCAGCGGCATAGTGCTCCTAATGTGGACCTGGACTCAAAAAGTGAAGGTTTGCTATCTTATAGAGAACATCTCGAAACTTTCATTGCGACTAAGCAGTATCTTTGTTTTGAACTGTTCCTAGAAAATAGAAGTACACATCCCAATATGTGAAGAAGGTGCCTGGACAGTTCTGTTCTAGGGGCCTTTTTGATATTTATTGATGAACAAACATGGATAGGAGAACAATAGAAGGAAGAGATACCACCTTCCAAAAAGAAAGCAGGGCTTTAAAGGATATGGGGTTGTCACTGAGATGAGCACATACACGATATTCATATAAAATCATTTGTATTATACAAACATAGTTAAAATCTTTAGTTGAGTAAATAAAAAACATATACTGGTGATGTACAGACAATAGCCCAGTGCCTAGAATGTTTCCGTATTTGCAAATTCCAGTATATACATAGATTGGCTTCATTGGTACATTGTGGTTTCTCTGCTTCTTCAGGGAACTTGAATGTGCATCTAGATTATTATTAAATTTGAAAAAGGAAAAATATTATACACCCAACAATTTTTTTGTAATGCAATATGTTATCTCATTCGAGCAAATAAGGAGATGTGCTCACCAACTTCACCACAGAACTACTGTTTAAACCCCCAGATATGTGAAAAGGGACCAGATCTATGATGCGACTGTTTGGCCCATGGTAGCAATTTTTATACTCAACCAGAGATTTTACCTATGTTTGTATAATACATTTTTTTTTTTATATAAATATTGTGTATGTGTTCACCTCAGCGACAACCCCATATCCTTTAAAGTTATGTTTTCTTTTTGGAGGGTGGCATCCCTTCCTTCTAGTGTTCTACTATGTACCTAGGAGGTGGATGTGGGGAATTGTCCCTAGAACTGGTTGAATACAGATTATAGACAAACATGGATAGGGAACTGGGAGCTGTGCAACACTCCAAATAAATGCTGAGCAGTAGTTATGGGGCACTGAACCATCCCTTTAGTAATAGTGCAGGAAATAGACATCACAGGAACACCATACGTAATGTCCCAGGCCAGGCAAGCCTTAGTATTAGTGCACAAGGGCTTACAGCGGCAACAGCCACCCAGATCCTGCCCACAGGTCTGTACTCACATGGTTCCTGAATACTTAGATGCCTCCTTCCAGTATACAACAGACACTTCCTAAGTGAACTCTCCAGGCTGAATCCTGTGAAAGGATTCCCCTTGTTTGGCTTCATGGATTCTTAGCAAGCAGCCCCCCCCCCCCCCCCAGCTTTAGCATAGCTGGGACCTTCATGAACTCAGGTCAATTTCAGCTGGACCGCCTGGGAGGGCAGTAGCCCTCCAGGCCAGGAACTTCTCCTCTTGGACAAGAACCAGACTCCTTCAGATCCCCTATTTAGACCCCATAAATATTCAGGCTACTGATTTGACCTGCTCCACGCCTATGTTCTGGAGCCTTTCAAATATTCAGGCTACTCATTTGACCTGCTCCACGCCTATGTTCTGGAGCCTTCCAGAAGGCAGGGAGAAGCAATCAAGCCTTCAGCCTGTGAGACCCTGATCAGTCTAAAACCGCAGCAACTGTCCCACTGATTACAGAGGAGCCAAAAAGAACTAAATTTACCTGACAGCCTAGAAGAGGGTGCTACATTAAAAAAGAGCCACAGAAGCCCATGTGATAGGTTGACAATTCAAACTCAGGAAAGTGATTGGGGGACAGGAACAGAGCGTTGTCACCCTATAAAAAAGAACCTTTATGGGAGGATCACCAGAAATTATTTTCATGAAAGCTACAGATTTACAAATATTAATAAAATGTTAAAGCTTGTATGAGATATTAGTGACTGCAGTTTCTTCTACTTTAAGTTACCACTCCTGTCTAAAATGTATAATAGAAAATATATATACATATATATATTTGTAATTTTTTTTGGCATTCTTGCGTCACGATCAACGTCAACTTAGCGAACGACAGTGTTCTTGTCTAGTCGATGTTCTTTTCAGGGTCAGTGCGCTAAAAATATCCTACAGTTCTGCTCCCGAGGGAGACAGCAGTACTGATCTTGTAGGGCTGTCATCGAGCTTCTCCGAGTGGATAAATGCCTGCCACTGTGCAATGCTAATTGCCCGATTTTTGCTCTTTGGCTGCATTAATTTTATCAAGCACCAAACTAAGATGACTGATAATGATCATATTACGCTCTCCTGGGATGTAGAGCTGCTCCCAGACTTAAAAATAAATGTTTACCTGCTGTAAATAACAGACCTTCTAATGTGCGCAACACAGCGACACAATTTTAGCCACCTGAAATCTCTCCCGACACGTTTTATTTTGCAAGTCAAGAACTTCACAAGGCCCTTTTTATTAGCCACGTACGGTACTTTTTTATGCTTTTAAAGAATCTTAAAATGTTCCCTGTGCTCAATTGTTCCTCATTGTTAAGGGAAAGTTCAGACACAGCAAAGAGAAAAGGGGTCATGCAGCTCATCGATTTATAACCGTCAAAAAAGAGCATTTGGCAGGGGAAAATCGCTACAAGTAAATAAACAGCCATGCTTTATAGATTGAATGTTATGAAAGCAGAGACAAAGAAATCACTTATAGTGGTTCTAAAGTCTAAAGGTTCTAATCCCCCCCCCCCCCCCCACACTTATACTTACCTGAGCCCATTCACCGTCCAGGGCTGGAAGACCCCGGAAGACGCTGTTTATGACAAAACATGTAGGGCGGTGCTACGTGCTGACGTCATCCCTACCGATTTTAGAAGCGCGGGTTTAATGCGAATGGCGGCAAGATATTGTACATTTCTGGCGTTTTATCTGCATAAGTATGTAAGTGTAATTTTATTCTTTAAATAAACCAAACAAAAAATTTTATACTATTGGATCCTTTTTTCCTTCTTTACTCCTTTCCACGGCTCATGTTTAGCCTTGCTGGGAAGAGAACCGGTGGTGTATTCCCTATAGGGTCTGATCAAAATGAACATCTGAAGGACCCCTTTGGCGAATCTGATCATTGCCTATGTGACCTTTGATGTCTCTGATCATTACCTATGTGACCTTTCTAGAGATAGAAGGTCTTTAATATCCAGTAAGCGCTCCCTATATTAGAGGTGGAGGTCTCACACTAAAGTGGTTCATTATTGTTTGGTGTTGGACTTCTTGGAATGAACGTCTAAAGAAGATTCTTTCACCCAATTTACTCATTCACGTGGACTTTGTTTCTGTCACTGGTTTATATTTAATAATATTTTATATGGTAAAAGTTCAGGTCTGATTTTGGTTATTTCATGATACAGGTCTGTGTATGAGAGCCAAGGCTCTCCTGGCTCTGTCCCTTCTTTCTGGGCAGATTGATAGCAGCTCTGAATCAAATGTTGTGACGAGGAGTGGGGGGCATGGCCGAGCCACCCGGTCTGTGCCAATAGACACAGAAAGGTTGGCTCAGGAGCAAGCATGCTCAAGTGCCCCCATAGGAAACAGCTTCCTATGGGGGCACTCGCCGAAGAGGAGCCAGGAGCGCCGATGGGGGCCCCAGAAGAAGAGGATCGGGGCTGCTCTGTGCAAAACCATTGCACAGAGCAGGTAAGTATGACATGTTTATTATTTTATTTGGAAAAAAAGGAACCTTTAATGTCACTTTAAAGGAGAACTATGGCCTTCCATTAAATAAATATGTGCTGCAGCCCTTCATTATATGTGTTAAGTTTTCTCTTAAACCGCTATTGGACTGAATAGCACTTATGTGCTGTCTATCAACAGCAAGTGCAGACCTGATGGGGAACTGTAGTGCCCACCACACTACAATATTTCTCAGCCATGCACCTGTCAGTGGCCATAGAGGGAGCGTGCCCATTATAGACACTCATGGGCTGGGCTCTGAAAGATTTGTGCACCTGTCCCAGACAGGTACATGAATTGGCCTCAGTCTCTGACAATTTTGGTAAAGGAAACAGCAGAGGGCACCAACTAAGTGCAGTATATAGGAAAGGACTTTATTAAAAATCACAAGTGGCAACTCACAAGATGCATAAGGATACGAGCATGTAATCCACCCAGTGCAAGCAATTTTGCTGTTGAGCCGCAGTGTGCCTTCAGGAACCAGGAAGCAGATGCCGTTGGCAGGAGCTGTGTAGGACACAAGAAACAAAACCAGAAATTCTGGAGCCACCCTGGAGTGCATGGGCTGCGCATGACCGGAAGTGACATCACACTTGGGGTGGTCCCAACGTGGGGAGCGTGGCTACACGTTTTAGAGCTTAACTGCTCTTTTTTCAAGCCTTGGAAGCTGCCATAGATATCTTTGGACCTATTGACTTTTTAGTATAATCCTACATACCCACAGTACATTCACGTGTATGGTTATGTTGTAGCTTACCTGCATGTCTACCTGTGCCATTCTCAATAATTCTCTGTACCTGACAATTTTGGTGCAGGGACACAACTGATCTCAAAAGGGTGTCTACGATATCCTTTACGAATTCTACCATCTAAGTTTAAAGCCTAATTTCAAGTATGGGAATTTTTACATAGTCACATTGAATCAGCTGGAATGTATGTGTCATATCTGTGGAAGCTAGAACTCCCTATAACAGGCATTGCTACTGCAGAGATCTCCACTGGCTTCCTGTCCTTTCCATAGCATGGGCGCCTTTTTGACAACACTCTGCATCTTCTCAAAGAATGCAAAGCGTTCTATGACTGGACGAGGTGGTGTGACATCAGGAGCTACACCTCATCCAATCAGAGAATGCTTTGTATTCATTGAGAATTCACTGAGAATATGCAAAGTTTTCCCTAAATGGCCTGTGCCAAGCAAATGACCTCCTGTGTTCAGTAAGCAGCAGGGCAGGCACTCTGCACTGTGCATGCTCTGTAACTCATTCAAAGGAGAATTCCAGGCAAACCCCATAAGTTTTAAAAATGCTCCCTCTCCCCTCCTAACACCTCCTCTCCCCTGCCCCTGGCTGACACAGGGGATTATGTGACCGGACCAGCCCGTAAGTATAGGCACCTTTCTTTACAGGTTTGTAGGTGTGGTGCAGCGTGGTGTGGAGGCAATAATTCACACAGGCAGGTGCAATAGAAGACGTGGATTGAAGTGATGCAGTAACAGTTCACAACAGACCTGGTGGGAAGGCTACACCCAGTCGGGTGCACTCACAGTTTCCAGTAATGTGAAAGAAGAAGATTCCAGCTGAACTGACAGCATCTGTTGAGAGGGGAGAGAATGCGGCCTGACTGTCTAGTTCAGGAAGAGAGATGTGACCCTACGCTTTCCCTCCTCATCAGGAACCTTTTCTTAAAGCTAGTACTGTCCCTAACAGACCGGGTACCTTTTCCTACTCTGCCAACTCACAAAATTGGAGCCAAACCTGGGAGCCAGGGCCTAAAAAAAAAAAAAGGCTCTGCATGACCCAAGATGGCTGCCAGAGTCACATAGGGCGGCAGCATCCAATTGGGTGCTTCCACAGTGACCCAGGAAACCACAGAGGAACTGTGTTCCTCTCGACTTCTTCTCCAGGTGATGTCCTGCTTCGGGAGAGCTCCACCTGCAGTGGAGAAAGTAGACTGCACCTGCCTACAGCTTAGTCAGCATAGGTGTTTGGAGAAGGATGGGACATTTTTAAGTCTAGTAAAGGTTTGCCTGGAATGCTACTCTAAAGATAATCTCAAGACACAGCCCAGGGCACAGCATCATTGGGATGGAGCACCTAGATTCGGGATGGAACACTTAGATGTGTGGTGTGCATAGAGCATTTCCAAACAAAGCTCATGAAGGGGCGTCAGAAAAACTTGGTAAGAATGATTTAATGAAAAATAGAACACAGGACCATTAAGTAGTGAATGTGTGTGGATTCATGTTCAAAATAAAGATATTATTTAGTGTTCTAGGTGTGGGACTGTCCTGGGGAATTCGATGCAGTTGACATCTATGGTGGAATGAATTTTGCTGAAAGCTCATTTGGGCTTTAAATTGTGCCATAAAGTGAGATTCACCCCTTGTTGATTAATGAGTTTAGACCTAAGGCTAGGTTCCTGCAAATACTCATCAGCACTTCCATTGTTTTGCCCATTTTCCGGGCCACTTTGCCTACCATTGCACTGGCATTTGGAGCTTGCTGCAGGCACTTAAAATGTTCTCTTAGCCATGGTGTGAATTTAGCTGTAAGGTAAATGGAATGGTCTTTCTGATTTTATATTTGTTACAAAGAATCCTCAATAGCTTTAGGAACTCGGTGACTGTTTTCACTTGTGGCACCCTGCTGCTCTTTATACTCCAATACTATAGAGAGGTGTAGAAGGGAACAGGTCTCAATGGGCATTAATCATGGTACTGCAATTTCATTAACTGTGTGCCAAGATCCTCACCTCAGTGAACAATCAACACTATTCATGTACATTATAGGGAAGGGGAGCCAACAGTTTCCTACTGTGTTACAGTACGCACTTCTCGCTCCTAATATACGTAAGCATTGTTCAGCCCAGCTAATTAAAGTGGAACTAAACCCTTCTATCCTTTACAGCCAAGGAAGCTGCCATTTTAGCCTTTGCTAAGCCATGGTGCTTTACATGTGATCACATATGACGCCAGCCAACTGATGGCTTGACAGTTCGGTTGCGAGCACTAGCAACTGTGATAGTTGTCAACTGTTTTGGAAAATACACGGTTTTAATGGCCCCAGGCAGTGGCGACCCGTAATGCAGGGTGCAGGGGCGCCGCCCCACCTAATCCATGCATTCGGCCCCCTAATCTACATGTGGCGCGCCGAATGCATGGATTCCAATGCTTTTTATTTTATTTATTTTTTTAGAAGCACGTGATTAGAGCCAGAGGCTCTAATAGGCTTCAAAAAAGAGTGGGCTTGGGACGCAGAGCACTGCGCCCCGAGCTCACCCAGTTGTGTGACGATAGCGAATTAATATTCGCTTTTGACGTCCTGATTCACCTCCCGGCCAATCAGAAAGTCCCGTCACCCGATTGGCCGAGAGCAGAAGCGATCCTATTGGCCGCCGAGGAGGGAGGAGACGCAGGGGAAGCCCACGTGAAGCACCAGGAGGAGGGGATGCCGCCTGGAGAAAGCGCTGCCTGCGACCTAGATGGGGTAAGTGCAGGGCTGGCAACTGACCAGGGGAGGGTGGTAGTGGTGGCGATTGGATTGTTTGCCGCCCCCCCCAATAGATATACCACCAGCTGCCACTGGCCGTAGGTAAGGAATGCCAATGGACCTATTTAAAGGGTTAGCTCACCAAAAAAAAGTCTATGCAGATAAGGGTCTTGTGTGTAAATGAAAACAAACTGTGCAGCTCTGACTAAAGTTGAATAATACCCTTGCTATAGGTGTGGGCCATTTACGTACCGCCTGTAGCCTGACTGGAATACTCCTAGAATGTTGCTAAGTGAGACCTAGTCATTACTTCTCGCTTTCTCC
Source organism: Aquarana catesbeiana (assembly GCF_042186555.1). NCBI lineage: Eukaryota > Metazoa > Chordata > Amphibia > Anura > Ranidae > Aquarana > Aquarana catesbeiana. The sequence continues at coordinate 46,581,059 of NC_133325.1, forward strand.
ATCACAGGAGCAAGCTTAGAGCTACTGCATCAGGGGAGAGAAGGCACATGGGAAGAATTTGAATCAGAGAAAAAGCTTGTTCCTGTGATGGTGGAGGTGAGCAGTAGGCCTGACTAGGCCTCACTTAGCAATGCCCTGGGAGTATTCCATTCAGGTGGTGGGAGGTATGTAAATGGCCTACACCTATAGCATTCAACTTAAAGAGGAGCTCCAGGCTCCTTCAATAAAAAATTTAAAGTCAGCAACTACAGTACAAATACTGTAGCTGCTGATATTTATTATAAGGGCATTTCGTTTTCCAGTAATCCATGATGTTGGCACCCCAAGCCGATTCTTCAATTGGGTTCGGGTGCAGGCACCAAGATCTGTTATAAGGTGAACAGGAAGTGAAGCCTTGCGGCTTCACAGCCTGTTTCCTACTGCGCATGCACAAGTTGTACTGCGCTTTCTGAATGGTCCCACCGTCTTCTGGGACCTGTGTGTGTCCCAGACAGCAGCAGGGGGGAGGAGAAGGGGCCAGAAAAATGTCGTAAAAGCGGGTACCTATCAAAACCAGGTACCCGCTCCCCCCAAAAAAGTGCCAAATGTGCCAGTGGAGGGGGGGGGGGGTGCAAACAAGCATGGCTTCCTCTTTTGGGTGGAGCTCTGCTTTAAGTCAGAACTGCACAGTTTGTTTTTATCTACAGACAGACAAAGCTTTTTTTTTTTTTTCTTTTTGAAACTAGGTTTAAATGATATGAATAAAAGATGACTTTTGTAAGCATCCGTAGATGTGTTATATGGTATTTCCCAACCTCTGTAACTGTCACTTTACAGGACAGCTTGGCCTGCACATGAACTTAAAAAAAAGCATATTTAAAAGGTGCTGGGTCTTCACTTATTTGTTTGGAGTAATAAAAAATACACACATTCAATGAGTTTACTAGCTCCAGATAGGCTTCTCACATCTAATAAGGATCCTCTTCAATGGGTACCAAGAAAGTCACTCAGAGCTAATAAAATACAATAGGAACACCAATGCAAAAGTATAAAAAGTCCAGAAATGCTTTAATGGTTCATTTGAAAAACTCACATAAAAAACAGTAAAAGCGTTTCATGGGCCCATAACACACCACCTTCAGCAACCTTTTAGTGATATATAATAGTTCCTGCCAAAAGACGGCTCTAGCATGGCTCTCCAGACCCATTGACATCCCCCCACGTGCACGCCTCCCACGTGCCCTCTGTGTCCTATAACAGCTGGTCACATGTAAACAGACTTGCTGGTTATCAGCATTCCTTTCTTCACACGCTGTCTCTGTGTGAGGAAAGAAGAGCCGATAACTGGCAAGTCTGACAGGGCACAGTGAGTACATTGTTTACACTGATAATCAGTGGCCATCAGTGCAGTTTATCATTACCCATCAGTGCAGCTTATCAGTACCAATCAGTGCCTCCTATTAGTGCCCATCAGTGCCACCTGTCAGTGCCCATCAGTGCTGCCTCATCAGTGCAGCCTCCTCAGTGCAGCCTCATCAGTGCCCATCAGTGCCTCCAATTAGTGCCCATCAGTGCCACCTGTCAAGGCCCATCAGTACTGCCTCATTAGTGCCGCCTCATCACTACAGCCTCATCAGTGCCCATCAGTGCAGCCTCATTAGTGCCCATCAGTGCAACCTTATCAGTGCCTATGTGTGCACATCAGTGCAGCCTTATCAGTGTCCATCAGTGCAACCTTATTAGTGCCCATCTGTGCACATCAGATCAACCTATCAGTACCCATCAGGGCAGCCTTATCAGTGCCTATCTGTGCACATCAGTGCAGCCTTATCAGTGCCCATAAGTGCAGCCTTGTCAGTGCCCATCAGTGCAACCTTACCAGTGCCCATCTGTGCATATCAGAGCAGCCTCATCAGTGTCCATCTGTGCACATCAGTGCAGCCTATCAGTACCCATCAGGGCAGCCTTGTCAGCGCACATCAGTGAAGAAGAAAAATAACTTATTTGCAAAATTTGTTTAGAAAAAACCCCCCAAAAAAACCCAGCGGTGATTAAATACCACCAAAAGAAAGTTCTATCTGTCTCAAAAAGTGATAAAAAAGTTCATATGGATACAGTGTTGCATGACCGTGCAATTGTTATTCAAAGTGCGACAGCGCTGAAAGCTGAAAATTGTCCTGGGCAGGAAGGGGGTAAAAGTGCCCGGTATTGAAGTGGTTAAAACCCCAGCATTTTTTAACACACTGGGCACAATATAATAAACATTTGGTGCACCCAAAAAAATGTTATATATTTTTTGTGGCTATGGAGGAATATATTTAAATTAACGTTTTTATTAACTGGAGTTCAGCTTTAGGAATATCAAGATGTGGTAAATCCATAAGTAGAATGTTCCTTTAATCGATGAATCATACAGGCTATCCACATTTTGGCTATTGCGATACGTTTCTAAGTCTTGCTTTTGTTTTTCCCAAATCTGCTGGCCCGTGGCTCAGGGACAATGTGGTCCCATCACGCATTTCGCAGTATTAAAAGAGCTCTGCGGCTTTTCCATTCATAATGTTTTCCGTTTGACAAGAGCTTATTGGATAAACTCATTACACACAATGACCTGTATAAATCTCTCACACTTGTACAGATTTTAGTCTGAACGCACTTGAAAAAAGAGGTCATGAAATACATAACACGGTCAATTCTCCATAATAGATCAATAAACACGCAGGCTAAAAACAGCAAACAAGCCAGCGGAATACAATTTGTTTTAGTCATATAGTAGCTCACAAAAGTGAGTACACCCCTCACATTTTTGTAAATATTTTATTCTATCTTTTCATGTGACAACACTGAAGAAATGACACTTTGCTACAATGTAAAGTAGTGAGTGTACAGCTTGTATAACAGCGTAAATTTGCTGTCCCCTCAAAATCACTCAACACACAGCCATTACAGAGGAGTAAGGAAAGCTTAGTGCAACTTAACAAGCTTCCTTTTGGGTTGGACCGGCCAGGTCGCACTCTGCTCTCCTTGACAGGCGCTATCTCCAGCTCGGACCCACTCACCGCCGACTCACCACTCTAACTGATATGAGTTCCCCTACCAGGCCGTTATACTGTTTTAAAAATTCTGCTATACAATGTTTTCTGTAATCAAGGACTTTCTGACGCCTCACCACGCTGCACCTACCCAACCAGCCCACACACTATGCATAGGGAAAGGACTCTTGGAAGATGTAGTTCTGGGGATGTGCCTTTGTCAGTAGGAAATGACATATAGCTCCCTACTAATCCCTTTTAGCACCTGCTCCTGCACTAATCTTGGTAATGGAGTTGTAGAGAATAAAGCCGTGTACACACGAGCGGAATATCCAACAGAAAAAGTCCGACGGAAGCTTTTCATTGTCTATTCCGATCGTGTGTATGCCTCTTCTGACTTTTTTTTTCAAAAATTCTGACAGACCTAGAAATAGAACATGTTCTAAATATTTCCGACGGAACCAATTCCTATCGGGAAAACTGGTCATCTGTATGCTGTTCCGACGGACCAAAAACAACGCATGCTCTGAAGCAAGTACGAGAGGGAAGCTACTGTATTGGCTACTGGCTATTGAACTTCCTTTTTCTAGTCCCGTCATAAGTGTTGTACGTCACCGTGTTCTTGACGGTTGGACTTTGGGTTGACCGTGTGTAGGCAAGACCGCTTCAATGGAATTCCGTCAGAGTTCCGTCGGAGAAACCTTCGGAGCTTATTTCAACGGCAAAACTGGTCCTGTATACACGGCATTAGAATAGCTGCTTTAATAAAAGTAAAAAGAAAGAAAGCATAATACTGGGGCATGATTCAGAAAAGGGAGTAAGATTTGGGGATAAATTTGATATATATATATATATATATATATATATATATATATCCCCCCCCCTCCTCCTACCTATCCTGCCTGACTTGTATAAAAGGATGCGTGTGCCTACTTATTTTTAATTTGCTCCAGTCCAATCACATGATCCAGCAGCTCCCCGTCACTGAGTATGAGTAGAGAAGACTGAATATCCTGATCCAGAGGAGCTGGACCTTCTGGCAGGACCACCAGACATAATACATATATCACCTGTATACCCGCATTCCCGAAAACAAAAGGGCAAGGTACCAGGGTATAATTTCGCCAACCTTGTCGGATGAGGTACCAGCGCGACAAAACTTTTTAATTCACCTCTACAAGGGAAATGTTGAGTATGTTCTTATGTGCCATGGTCGACCACTTTATCCACATCTCCTCAATCGTCTCGCCGAGGTCCACTTCCCATGCCATTTGGTAGAAAGGCTTGTTACTGTACCTTGCGTCATTAAACAGGGCGCATACATTTATTCTCAAATACAGTGCCTTGAAAAGTATTCATACCCTTGAAACTTTCCACATTTTGTCATGTTACAACCAAAAACGTAAATGTATTTTATTGGGATTTTATGTGATAGATCAACACAAAGTGGCACATAATTGTGAAGTGGAAGGAAAATTATAAATGGTTTTGAACATTTTTTACAAATAAATATCTGAAAAGTGTGGTGTGCATTTGTATTCAGCCCCCTTTACTCTGATACCCCTAACTTAAATCTAGTGGAACCAATTGCCTTCAGAAGTCACCTAATTAGTAAATAGTGTGTAATTTAATCTCAGTATAAATACAGCTGTTCTGTGAAGCCCTCAGAGGTTTGTTAGATAGCCTTAGTGAACAAACAGCATCATGAACGCCAAGGAACACACCAGACAGGTCAGGGATAAAGTTGTGGAAACATTTAAAGCGGGGTTAGGTTATAAAAAAATATCCCAAGCTTTGAACATCTCACGGAGCACTGTTCAATCCATCATTTGAAAATGGAAAGAGTATGGCACAACTGCCCACCTACCCAGACATGGCCATCAACCTAAACTGACAGGCCGGGCAAGGAGAGCATTATTCAGAGAAGCAGCCAAGAGGTCCATGGTAACTCTGGATTTGGGGAGTGCATGACTAATAGTTGTCCTGTGGACAGATTCTCCCACCTGAGCTGTGGATCTCTGCAGCTTCTCCAGAGTTACCATGGACCACTTGGTTGCTTCTCTGAATAATGCTCTACTTGCCCAGCCTGTCAGTTTAGGTGCACCGTATGTGCCACTTTGTGTTGGTCTATCACATAAAATTCCAATAAAATACATTTACGTTTTTGGTTTTAACATGACAAAATGTGGAAAATGTCAAGGGGTATGAATACTTTTTCAAGGCACTGTAGGGTTCTAGTGGTTTTGTCACCCTGTTTGTTGTTTCGGGTCTGCAGAAAATGAGTGATCTGGCACAAGTGTTAAGTCTCCGTTGGGGGCATCTGTAATGTTTCCTTGAAATAGCTAAGTTGCCTTATCCCTTAAGGATCTATAAAGTGCACTATTCTGTAAAGACCCTTGTTGACCCACCATGAAAAATGGTGAATCTGCTGCCCTGTGGGGGAAGTGAGGGTTTTTGAAGAGGGGAGCCACCGGTGTGCGGGGGGGATTTTAGTGGGTATAATTTGCATGCCATGTCCCACAAACATAGAGAGGGTGCTAAAGAGGGGGCTCAAGACTGCCCGACGCTCCTTCGAAGGGGAGCCACATTAAGAGGTCTATAGGGAGAGTTGGACTAGCCTGTGCCTCCAATCGGTCCCGGTACGTCCCGGTAATCAGGCCGGTACGTCTCAGCATAGATTGAGAGAACATTTTTTTAAAAACTAGTTATAGTTGGTTCTTTTCTTCCACTTTAGAATTGACGATATTTGAAGACTCTGTTTGAGTTGAAACGTGTGGCCATTTTACAAAGTTTTACAGTACAATAGTCAGCTGATGACGATGGGAATGCATGATCCCCAAAGCATGTGAAACATCAAAATGCTGCTGGGCTCTTGTGAATATTATTCAGATGAAATACAGAGTCTGCGTAAGATTTTTTTGGAATGGGATCTGCGCCCTGCAGTTATTACCTGCATTGGAATGATTTGTTACATTGCGGGACTACGGGGTTTTAAATTCTCAGATGTCAGCTAATGTATGGCCGCTATGGATTTTAACAAACGATTCATAATAAAACATGAACTTTTTATTGCTTGTAAGAGGGGGTGCTGTTTGAGACTGTGAGCATTTGTGTTACATACAGTTCAGCAAGACACAGTAAAGTACAAGTTTATTTAAGGATTCTTAAAGAAAAAAAAAATTAAGGGTTCTGTTTCCCTTAGTTTGAAGCCAACTGGCAGCATAGATAAGGATATCACTTTCATGTTGATAGATTCTTCTTTCCTCAGCTCTATTAATTCTTGATGATCGCCTCCGATAAGGGGCAAGCCTTCGCTTCCAGATCAGTTATAGCTTCAGTCGGCCAGCACTAAATTGTCATCATCTTATTTACAAATCCTAAAGGCTTGATCGTTTATTCAAGAGATGTGACCACATCTAAAGATTGTATCTTGATGGGTTTTTGGCTGGTTATTGGGTACCTTTTCTATGCTGACGATGCATCCATTGATTTTACAGAGTTTACTGCGTCTATACTCACTGTACTGGTAAGATTGCTTCTTTCTCTAACATTTTTATTTATTTTTTTTTTCGTTTTGAGTTGTTCTTGCATTGAGCAACTAAAAAATGTTTTAATATCTAACTGTGCTCGCCAGTGTTAATTTCATTGCTGAAAACATTTTCGTCTACAAAATTAACTGCTTCAGCCCCGGAAGATTTTACCCCCTTCTTGACCAGAACACTTTTCGCGATTCGCCACTGCGTCGATTTAACTGACAATTGCGCGGTCGTGTGACGCTGCACCCAAACAAAATTGACGTCCTTTTTTCCCCACAAATAGAGCTTTCTTTTGGTGGTATTTGATCACCTCTGTGCTTTTTATTTTTTTGCGCTATAAACAAAAAAGTGCGACAATTTTGAAAAAAATGCAATATTTTTTACATTTTGCTATAATAAATATCCCCCAAAAATATATAAAAAAACGATTTTTTTCCTCAGTTTAGGCCGATATGTATTCTTCTACATATTTTCGGTAAAAAACAATTGCAATAAGCGTATATTGATTGGTTTGCGCAAAAGTTATAGCGTCTACAAAATAATGGCATAATTGTATGGCATTTTTAATTATTTAATTTTTTGTACTAGTAATGGCAGCGATCTGTGATTTTTATCGGGACTGCGACATTATGGCGGACACATCGGACAATTTTGACACATTTTTGGGACCTTTGGCATTTACACAGCGATCAGTGCTATAAAAATGCACTGATTACTGTAAAATGTCACTGGCAGGGAAGGGGTTAACACTAGGGGGCAATCAAGGGGTTAATTGTGTTCCCTAGTGTGTGTTCTAACTGAAGGGGGGAGGGGACTGTGTAGGGGAGATGACAGATCGCTGTTCATACTCTGTATGAAAAGGTGATTAGCCTCTTCTCCCCTCAGAGAACCGGAAACTTTGCGTTTACACACACAGATCCCGGTTCTCCACTAACGTGGGAGCCCGGCGGTGATCGTGACCGCCGGGCACTCACATCGGCTCCGGGGGGCGAGCAGCGGGCGTGCGCGCCCCTAGTAGGCACAGGGCGAAGCAACATAACATAATGTCGGCTCGCCCAGCGGTGCCATTCTGCCACAGAACAACTGCGGCGGCCGGTCAGCAAATGGTTAACACTATTTTTGTCGTCCAAAATACGATTACAACTAAAGCAATTCAGATGGCTTAAATACGACTAAAACTAGAATGGCATTTTAGTCAAATGAAATCAAAAGTTGACGTTAAAATTAACACTGGTTATATACACTATATTACCAAAAGTATTGGGACGCCTGCCTTTACACGCACATGAACTTAAATTTAACTTTAATGGCATCCCAGTCTTAAGCCTCGTACACACGGTACGATTGTTGGCAGGGGATTGTCTGTTCACAGACTGTTGGCCTTAAATCTGACCATTAGTACGCTCCTTTTGACAATTGTTGTCCAACGTTCGGCTAACAAATGTTGGATGGCAGGCTAGTAAATTTTCGGCGGACAGGTGGTTTGACGTCAGATTTTCGTATGGTCAGTACACAAATCTGTCACACAAAAGTCGAAAGTACAAATACGCATGCTCGGAATCAATGCTCACCAAACACGACATTAGCAGAAGGGGCCCAAAGGGTGGCGCTTAAGAGCTGAAATTCCACGTAGTACGTCACTACGTTCGTGTTTGTGGCACGACAATTTGGTGCTGTTAGTATACAAGACAAGATCCAGGCACACGCCCTTTAGACAAAAATCAGACGCTCTGTTGGCCAACAATCGTACCGTGTGTACGAGGCTTTAGTCCGTAGGGTTCAATATTGAGTTGGCCCACCCTTTATAACACCCTCTATAACCGCTTCAACTCCTCTGGGAAGGCCGTCCACAAGGTTTAGGAATGTGTCTATGGGACTGTTTGACCATTCTTCCAGAAGAGCATTTGAGAGGTCAGGCACTGATGAGGACGAGAAGGCATGGCTCGCATTCTCTGCTCTAATTCACCCCAAAGGTGTTCTATTGGGTGCAGGCCAGTCAAGTTCCTCCACCCCAAACTCGCTCATCCATGTCTTTATGAACCTTGCTTTGTGCACTGGTCCAAATCATTTGGTGGAGAGGGGATTATGGTGTGGGGTTGTTTTTCAGGGGTTGGGATTGGCCCCTTAGTTCCAGTGAAGGGAACTCTGAAGGTGTCAGCATACCAAGACATTTTGGACAGTTTCATGCTCCCAACTTTGTGGGAACAGTTTGGGGATGGCCCCTTCCTGTTCCAACATGACTGCATACCAGTGCACAAAGCAAGGTCCATAAAGACATGACATATAGACAGGAATGGAATGTCACCTTGATTTAAAGAAAAGGTTAATGAAACAACACAAGGCCCTTAGCCACTTCAATACGGGAACTTTCACCCCCTTCCTGCCCAGGCCAATTTTCAGCTTTCAGCGATGTCACACTTTTGACTGACAATTGCGCGGTCATGCAACACTGTAACCACACAACATTTTTATAATTTTTTTGAGACAGATAGAGCTTTCCTTAGGTGGTATTTAATCACCACTGGGGTTTTTTTTTTTTTTTTTTGCTAAACAAATAAAAAAAAAAAAAAAAAATTTTGAGAAAAAAAAAGTTTCTGTTGCAAAACTTTGTAAATAAGTAATGTATCTCTTTCGCTGATGTAGCTGCACTGATGAGGCGGCACTAATGAGGTGGCACTGATGAGGTGGCACTGATGGGCAGCCTTTTTGGGCACTGATGGGCACTGATATTCAGCACTGACAGGTGTCACTGATCGGCAGCATTTTTGGTCACTGATGGGCACTGATAGGTGGCACTGATGGGCAGCCTTTTTGGGCACTGATAGGTGGCACTGATGAGGAGGCACTGACAGGCATCACTGATGGGCACTGATTGACACCACTGGTGGGCACTGATTGACACCACTGGTGGGCATCACTATTGGGCACTGGCAGGCATCGCTGATGGGACTGCACTGATAATCAATGTACTGATTATAAGTGTAGACCCACCCTATCAGGGGACCTGCTTATCGATAACTGCCACTGCCTATTTACACTGTGATTGGACACAGCTGATCACGTGGCAAATAACCTACGTCACAGGCTCTTTACCGTGATCGGAGATGCTTTGTGTCCCAGTGCCACACCTCAGCACCGATCGCCGCATGGCGCGCCCCCGGGGCGAGTGGCTTATCCTGAAGGATGTCATATGACGTCCAGTCAGAACAGTGGAGCCCCTGAAGGTGTTAATCTGCATCTAAACACTTGTTTTCCACTTGCTAAAGAATTATAATTTGACAATCCTTATGCTAGTTTTGTCTTTGCTGTTGTCAAATTTAGGCTCTCTCTGTAGAAAACTTGCTTCTTCCATCAACGTAAAATTAAAAAAAAAAACTATCTGTCATCAGTATCTGATCCAACGCTCACAATAGCATTTTTCAGTGTCAGGGTATTTTTGTGCATCATTTGCAATGAAAAGAAATAGTTTTCTTTCTTTACAATTGGGGGGAAAAAAAACAAAAAAAAACACGAAAATGTATCTTTTTTTTTCTCTTTTATAGCTGCCAAAAGCATATCACAACATTGATGCAATCATGCAGCAACAGAACATAATGAAAAAGATTCCACTGACATATATTTGGCTTATCCAATAGGGATGGCTTATAAGAAATTATCTCTTGGAATATAATTTGCGCAGCTCCGTAATTGAACGCTGAAGGGGGGAAGTCAAGTTTTGCTGTGTGATATGAACAAGATTAGCAAAACAAATCAATCAATTATTGTGCAGAGCCAAGCAGGTCTCTCATAATGCCGACCTTGAAAGCTTGGCTTGAAGTTGGTTTTTAGCAGGTTAGGGAAATTTATCTTTCCCAGATGGTAAAATTAGTTGTGTATTTGCAAAATCTCAAAGCTGACCTCCAGGCGGATAGAACAATATACCATCTAATTACGTTTTGTATTTCTTCCTAAAGTCCAACTAAAGTTTCAGTTTAAAAACAGCTACATACAGCTCAGAAGCATCAAAACAAAAAGATGTGCCAAGCCTGTCCTCTGCCAGGATGTCGCAAATCAGGACCCTTAATCTCCGGGTTGGAAGCAGTGGTCTCTCTGTAAAGAACCTCCACGCCCCTTCTTAAGTCAGAGCTGCAGCTCCCCCAATCAGAAAAGCTCATAATCCTCGCTGCACTCATCTCCGTTGGTGATCCACGCTGTCCGGTGCAGCAGTCCTGGAGTTTGAAAGCTGTGCTGTTTTTCCTTTTCTGTCCCTGGGAAAGTAGGGATAGATCAGAACGGTTCTGTTTCGTCAGCGTGGTCATGTGCCAGTGCTGGCCAATCAGAACCACTCTGATCCATCCCAGCATCCCAAAGGTAAGTAAAGCGAGAACAGCGTGGTTTTGTAGCAAGGGTGAAAAAAATTAAATGTCAGCAGCTACAAATACTGTTACACAGTTACATAGTTAGTAAGGTTGAATAAAGACACCAGTCCATCAAGTTCAACCGGAGTGAGTGTCTACAATTGTCCCTATCCCTGAACATTGTGTCTCATTAAGATGCTCATCTATTATATTATTTATTTAAGGTACCCATATAGTGCCCTCAAATTATGCAGCGTTCCACACATACATCGCACACTCACATCAGTCCCTACCCTCAAGGAGCCCACAATCCAAGGTCCCCAACTCACATTAATATACTAGGGCCAATTTAGACAGGAGCCAATTAACTTACCAGCATGTCTTTGGAGTGTGGGAGGAAACCGGAGTACCCGGAGGAAACCCACGCAGGCACAGGGAGAACATGCAAACTCCAGGCAGGTAGTGTCGTGGTTGGGATTTGAACCAGCAACCCTTTTTACTGTTAGGTGAGAGTGCTACCCACTACACCACTGTGCCACCACACCACTTTACACTAATGATGGCACCCCAGCCGATTTTTTAATTGTCTCTCGGGTGCTGCTGCCGCCATTCCTCGTGAGGGAAATCAGCAGTGAAGCCTTGCAGCTTCACAGCCGGTTCCCTACTGCGCATGCGCGAAGTGCACTGCGCTTTCTGAATGGTCCATCGGCGGTGAAAAGAGGAGGGGGGAGCAAACTTCTGGGGGTCTCCCAGAAGTGGGGCTGAGTACCTGTCAAAAACAGGTACCTGCACCCCCCGGAAAAGTGTCAAATGTGGCAGTGGAGGGGGTGGGGGGGGAGCAAACAAGCGGAGCCTCCCCTTTTAGGTGGAGCTCCGCTTTAAGCTTTTCATTTTTTCTAAGTAAGCCTATACCAGTGATGGTGAACCTTGGCACCCCAGATGTTTTGGAACTACATTTCCCATGATGTTCACGCACTCTGCAGTGTAGTGGTGCATAATGGGAAATGTAGTTCCAAAACATTTGGGATGCCAAGGTTCGCCATCACTGGCCTACACCAACACAGAGAGAGAGAGAGAGACACTATGGGGTTGATTTACTAAAGGCCAATAGGCTGTGCACGTTGCAAAGGGCAATTGCTCTCTGCAAGTGCAGTTGCTCCAGAGCTTAGTAAATGAGGTAAGGCTTCACTTTGCAAAGAGTATCCAATCACGTGCAAGGACAATAAAAAAAAAAAACAACATTGGTTAAACCCACAAGTGATTTTTACCACTACTATTCCTTTATTTTGGCCTTTGCAATTTACAAATGCAGCAATTTAGAAATCAGATGAAAGGTTTAGTGCTGGAAAACACTTTTTGATAGATAAAAAGTGCATTTTTTATACATCTATATAGATCAGACCAAAATGAGGGACAAATGAGGGGGAATGAGGGACAGAGGGACATTGCTCCAAATCAGGGACAGTCCCTCGAAATCAGGGACAGTTGGGAGCTATGGGGAAGGCATAGAGATACGTCTGCTGACCCCATTGTTATTTAATTGCTCCTAACTCCTATTCTTGCTCCTGTCCCATCCCGCGCTCTTTTATACTACCATACCGTTGTTCTTCAATATTCCTACTAATATTCTCTAACATTTCTTATAATTCATAAAACATTTCTCTTAAAAGCAAGCAGCTGCCCCATAAGAGGTTAAATTGCTTTCCATCCACTCCTAATAAGACCCTTCGGCTTATATTTTGTCTAGAGATCTGAATGCCGTTTCGGGTCCTTGAGAAGACATGTTGATGCAGCTGGTCCATTTCTTATAGCTAAAACATGGAGCTCTTTGAACCTTTTATGTTTCCTTTTCCAAGCAGCGTATTTACTAAGAAATACAACTTCATAAGGCTTTTTAGTGCTTTTTAGTGCACTTCCATCGATCACATCTTTGGGTTTCTTCAAAGTGCTTCCCCTAGAAATGTTTAGATGGTTTCAAGCTTATTCTACCAGATGGAAATTTTTACAGTATAAAAAATATCCTTGTTAAATAGCCTGCATATCCCTTATGCCTATTTGGTCAAGCTTAAAAAAGACTATGTCACCAGATCATTTTTTTGTAATTAAAACCTTGTAGCAGTAGAGTAAGGTTATTAGTATTATTAGTATTGTTTTCTTGATCCTTTTTACTTGGGTCATGGTTTTCGCAAGAATCTGAACATACAGGGATTTGACAATTCTAGAATTATTGGAGTCCTATGAAACTCTAACTGCTTGCCGACCGCCCCACGTATATGTACTGCGGGGGGGGGGGGGGGGGGGGGGCTCCTACAGGCGAAATCACGTACCTGTACGTTATCTTTACTTCCACTCAGGGGCATTGCTAGGTCATAAGTCATACGCTTGGGCGGGCATACACTTGTATATACAGTAATCTATGTGTGTGTGTGCAGTGGCGTCACTAGGGTTGGTGTCACCCGGTGCCGAAAAAATTGGTGTCACCCCCTCCTCCACCAACTACCTCAGTACAGACCCCCCTCCACTAACTACAGACCCCACTCCATCAATATAGCCCCCCTCCCTCAGTACAGACCCCCTTCCATCAATATAGACCCCCCCACTAAGTACAGACTCCCGTCCCTCAGTACAGACCCCCCTCCATCAGTACAGACCCCCGCTCAGTGCAGACCCCCTTTCCTCAGTATAGACCCCCCACTAAGTACTGACCCCCTCCCTCAGTACAGACTCCCCTCCCTTATTGCAGACCCCCCATCAGTACAGACACCCTCCCTCAGTGCAGAGTCTGCAGACCCCCCTCCATCAGTATTAACCTCCCACCTCAGTGCAGACCCCCCATCAGTACATACACCCCCCCTCAGTGCCAACCCCCATTAGTATAGAACCCCCCACAGTGTGGACCCCCCATTAGTATAGAACCCCCCCTCAGTGAAGACCCCCCATTAGTATAGAATCCCCCCTCAGTGCAGACCCCCCATTAGTATAGAATCCCCCCTCAGTGCAGACCCCCATTAGTATAGAATCCCCCCTCAGTGCAGACCCCCTTCAGTATAAAATCCCCCCCCTCAGTGCAGACCCCCATCAGTATAAAATCTCCCCCCCCTCAGTGCCAACCCCCATTAGTATAGAACCCCCTTCAGTGCAGACCCCCCATTAGTATAGAACCCCCCTCAGTGCAGACCCCCCATTAGTATAGAATCCCCCCTCAGTGCAGACCCCCCATTAGTATAGAATCCCCCCTCAGTGCAGACCCCCCATTACTATAGACACCCCCTGCACATGTCCACCCACATATACATAAAGTTTACAGACCTCAGAACAGCGTAGACAGATACACACAGCCGTATGTGTCCCTCGTGCTCCTCCCCCTCTTGTGTGGATGTAAACAGAGAGGAGGGGGAGGCGGCTTCAGTCCGCTGCGCTGAGGGACACAGCGCAAGACCTGAGGCGCAGATCAGGGCAGCGGGCAGTGTTAGCAGTGCGTGCCGCACCCCCCGGTTCCCACCTAACAACGCCACTGTGTGTGTGTGTTTATATATCCCCAGAGCCCCCCACTTACATCAGATTTCCCAGAGAGCCCCCCTTACATTAGGGTCCCCAGAGAGCCTCCCCTTAAAATCAGGGTCCCCAGAGAGCCTCCTCCTTGCATCAGGGTCCCAGGGGGGCCTCCCCTCCCCTTGGGGACACCTGCAGAGACTCGGGGCTATGGGCCCCAGACTCGGGGCCATAGCCCCAATAGTCACCCCCTAGCGACACCACTGCTTCCACTTCAGCTCTGTAAGGTTTACCCCCCCCCCCCCTTCATGACCAGGCCATTTTTTGCGATACGGCACTGCGTTAATTTAACTGACAATTGCGCAGTCGTGTGACGCTGTACCCAAATAAAATGGATGTCCTTTTTTCCCCACAAATAGAGCTTTCTTTTGGTGGCATTTGATCACCTCTGTGTTTTTTTTTTTTTGCTATAAACAAAAAAAGACCATCAATTTAAAAAAAAAAAAAAAAATTTCTTACTTTCTGCCATAAAACATATCCAATATCCCAGCGAGCCGGCTTCACTCCTGGTTCCCTACTGCACATGCGCAAAGCGCTCTGCGCTTTCTAATTGGCCCGGTGGCGGGGGAAGGCGGAGTGGGGCTGAACTTCCAGGAGATCAGGCCCTTCTCCAAAACAGGTCCCCCGTTCCCCCCTCCTCCCTGAAATGTGGCACCTGGGGAAGGGGGGGGCATATAAGCGAGAGATCCACTTTTGGGTGTAACTCTGCTTTAAATTTTTAGAGACAGGAAAATACTGCATTATGGCAAACCAGATAGGGCGGATGATCGACACGCTCGTCAGCATCATCTACTGGCAATAATGAAAGTAGAACGTTCAACCCGAAAAAAAAAAGCCTAATAACATTTAATTTTGCTGGCATTTGCACAGAACGAATGCGCATGCAGCTTCACAGGACGAAAAGCTCTGCAAATATTTCACTAATGCGCCCCTTTATAACTGATGTACATCAGTTCAGCAAGGGCGACCTGCTAAACTATTAAAGAGAATGAGCTCTAGAGGCTGCACATTAGTATATGAAGCAATATTATATATAAACGATAGCACCGGATGGCTTTTAAATTATAAAAAAAAAAAAAATCAACAACATGAAAAGAGAAAACTTTATTAAAAAAACCCAACAAACTTCTTTCCCTGTGAAATGAAACGGAGACCCCCCCCCCCAGGAACACGGTAATAGATTGAAAGCAGTTTGCCTTTTAACTGTTTTTTTTTTTAAATTGCTAATTACATGATATTTTAAAATACCACCATTTACTTTAAATGGCAGATCCCTCCTAATTCAGAGTGCTCTTTGAAGAGAACCTTATGTTTTAATGTGTTACCGCTAAGAAAAAAGCCTCCAACTAAATTTGGAAAGATAAAAGGAGCAGTCTCGATATTTTCTGATAAGTTAAAGCAGACGCAAGACAACAATTTGTGACCAAAACACACATTTCCTGCGTAAAAAAAAGTAGAACTTCACAGCTAAACGTAAAGATGGAATACATACTGTGTTTGTGTCCATCCAGTCCAGAGATTTACACAGCTCTGCTACACTGCACAGCCTCGTCTGGCAGAACAGGAGACCTGAATTTTTAGTAACACTTACAGGTCTAGCCCCTCCTCCAGGCCTGTCACTAGACAGTGAAGGAGAAGCAACACACTGGTGAGCTCATCAATCTGTCACTGCCTCCTCCTCCTATCAGCAGGCTCCTTGCACTGCAGCACGACCGGTTGGCTCCTTGAGGTGCTTTTCCCTCCCCCTGATTGAATGCCTCTGTACAGCAGATTGCTAGATGGCAGGTTTTAAAATTTGTCTGTTGTCGGATTTTCCGATCGTGTGTACACAAGTCCGTCGGACAAAAGTCCAAAGTACAAACACAAATGCTCGGAAGCAAGGACGAGCTGGAAGCGGTCGGTCTTGTAAATTGGCGCTCGTAATGGAGAATTAACATTTGTGATGTGGCAAATTATGAAATATCGAAATGCAGCGCACAATTCTCTTCTTCTTTAATGGGATAATAATGAAGCTGCTTTGCTGGTGATACTGATGGAGTTATTGCAAACAAATTTTCAAAGGCTTTTTTTTCTCTAGTTATATCAAGAATAATATTATTATGTTTTTTTTGTTTTGTTACCACTTCACCATTATCCCGTAGTTTTTAAGATCAAAGATACAACTATGTTGGTGTCCCTTGTTAATTTTACATTGTATTTTTTTAAATGTAACTGCCTACTCCCAAACTGTCATTTGAAGTAAAACACATAGCCAAGTATTATTCTACACAATTTTTTATTCTGCATTAAAAAAAGAAAACAAATAAAATTACACACGCTATCTGCCAATAGAAATTAACCAAAAAGTGCATTCTATGCATCCAAAAATATAGAAAATATAACAAATCAAATCATTATTCAACCAAAAAATAAAATAAAAGCCTCATGCATGTGTCCTGCTTCTTAAAGTGGTGTTCCGGACAAAATTATACTTTTTAAATACCGTATTTATCGGCGTATAACACGCACCGGCGTATAACACGCACCCCAAGTTTAGGAGGGAATTTTAAGGAAAAAAACTTTTAGGAGGGAAGTTTAAGGAAAAAAAACTTACATTTAAATGCCCATCAATGCAGCCTCATCAGTGTTCATCTGCAGCCTTTCCCCAGTGTCCAGTGCAGCCTTGTCAGTGCAGCCTTGTCCCCAGTGCAGCCTTGTCCCCAGTGCAGCTTTGCCCCAGTGTAGCCTTGTCCCCAGTGCAGCTTTGCCCCAGTGCAGCCTTGTCCCCAGTGGTCCGTGCAGCCTTGTCGCCGCCGACATACAAACGTTTAGTTTGTATTTTTAAACATGGCGCCGCGGAGTTCGGAGGGACTCGGGGGCGCTCGTTCAGCTGAACGAGCGCCGCCGAGGACACAGTGACTGGGCGGAGCCGAGATACACATATCCGAGGGTTCTCGGCTATTCTCGGCGCCGTTCACAGTCACGCCCAGTCCCTATGATGGACATAACAGAGGTCCAATGGCGGGACTGGGCGTGACTGTGAACGGCGCCGAGAAAAGCCGAGAACCCTCGGCTATGTGTATCTTGGCTCCGCCCAGTCACTGTGTCCTCGGCGGCGCTCGTTCAGCTGAACGAGCGCCGCCGAGTCCCTCCGAACTCCGCGGCGCCATGTTTAAAAATACAAGCTATGTGAATGTCGGCGGCGATCGCGGCGATCGCTCCGACAGATCACAAAATAGCGGGGATCGGCGTATAACACGCACCCACGATTTTCCCCTTATTTTAAGGGGAAAAAAGTGTGTGTTATACGCCGCTAAATACGGTAAAAATATCCCTATAATACATAAGCTTAATGTATTCTAGTAAGGTTAGTCTGTAAACTAAGGTCTGTTTTGTTAGTTTATAGCAGTAGTTTGTTATTTTATAAACTTACAGCAGGCCGTGGCCATCTTAAGTGTGGGCATCTGAAGCCAGACTGTATTTCTTCCTGGATCTCATCCTTGCAGATCTCGCATATGCTCAGTGCAGCACAAGCAGTGTAATAGGTTTCAGGTCAGGTTTCCATAGCAACGGCAGTGTCAGAGGAAGTTGCCGCCCCTTCCCAGAAGGCATTGCAAACAGGAAATGATGCGATGGGCCACGGCCAGGGAGGAGGAAGTGAAAAATGAATACAGCAGATATACAGTAGGTGCTGAGAAAAAAAATTTAAAAATATCCAATTCGTTTACAGAGTACTTTTTAGTGAGGGATGCTGAAGAGTTGTAAAAGTGGGTGGAACTCCACTTTAATATAGGGGGTCAACAATGCCAAGAGTTGGTGAAAGCAGGGGTCCGTCATCCGGAGATAATTCTGAAAATCATCCGGATTATTCTCCTGGAGTTCCCGCAGCAAAGGCATATGACATAATTGGTCACGATTAATAAAGCAACCAATTTTTAGTCCAAGAAATCCTCCTCCTCCTGTTCCTGGACTGGACTTGGGTCAAAGCAATAACTCCAAGGCCAATAATAAATAACACGTTATCTCCTCTGATTCCACAACATGTCTGGTTGACGAACGGCCGTTCAGAAACTAACTGAACAGCGCTAAATGAAAAGCGCTAAATGAAAAGCGAGAATCAACACTCACCAAACTTCTACTAACACGAAATTAGCAGAAGGAGCCCAAAGGGTGGCGCTAGAGAGCTGAAAAACTACGTAGTACGTCCCTACGTTCGTGTTTGTTGGCCGACAATTCCTTGCCGTTTGTATGCAAGACAAAATCCAGGCACATGCCTTCGGACAAAAGTCCGAGAAGGTTTTGTCTGCGGAAAATCCGATCGTGTGTACGAGGCTTAAAATTTAGAAATGGATCGACAGAGATACAATAGCTTTGGCAGATAAAAAGATCATATATATATATATATATATATATATATATATATATATATATATATATATATATATATATATATATATATATATATATATGTACTGTATACATACAGCATATTCCATCTGTGTATTTAGCTGCTTGCCTGGAGTTTGAATACGGAGGGTAATACTATATTTCAATCACATGTTTTATCTCTCTATATACATATGCCAAGATTTTTTTTTGCTTTTGCAGCTGCTGCTTGGCACTCAGCTCTGCCATATAGCTTTCTTCTAACCAGAATGTCCTTCCCCGTGTCCTTCTCCCGCTCTCTTGTTTTCAATGGTAGTCACATTAACGAAGCACCCATAATGAAATTCCCTTTCAATTAACATTTTTTTTTTTTTTTAAGTATGGACAAAGTGTCCCTTTAATTAAAAAGTTACTTGTAAGCATCCTTTGAAAAGATTGTATTAAAAATGCTTAACACTAAAGAGGTGCGTTGCCTTTAGCTGACAATACAATTTACCATCCATTTCAGGTAATTGACTTTGTGGAAGTGACCCAGTAATTTGCAAAACACTAAACCAGCCGGCAGTAGATCACCGAGAATGAAGCAAGCCTTTTCTCTGAATAATTCTCAGGTAGTCCTCCTGGGGGTCTGCGCATAATAGATTGTCAAGTCAAACAAACCCAATAAGAATTGAACCGCGAGCACATGGTAAGCGATACGAACACTGAACTGCTAGGTAACAGGGATGAATAAAGGTTGAATCATTTCTGAGTGTTCCGTAGCTGGAAAACACGGGCGATAATCCGTGAATTTCAACACTTGCGCTTTTTGTTATTTGAAACAATTTCGGGCCAATTTAAAGGGCCAGATCATACAAAGCTGAACAACCAGTTTCCAGTGTACTGAAGTTTAAACTGTACTTGCAGACACACATGCCAGGCGCTATAGCCTGGTCCTGATGATTTAGGCCCCATACACACTGGGTGTTTCATTTCGGTGCATGGGGCTCCAACATTTGGCACAGCCCCGCTGCCGTCAGCCTGTCAAACTCTATGAGAGGCTCACAGCTGCAGTGACTGGACAGGACTGGGCAGTACACTCAGTGGTACATCTTTTTAGGGCAGTATGCATTTTATTATGAGCACCTCTTTAGGCTCCGTGGGGGAAATGCATGCTCGCTAACCAACTTTTATCACCATTTGTGTGGGTTGATGCCATCTCAATGCTGGAGGCCAAACTGCTCACCAGGCCCCACACACACAGAAGGATCACAGAAGGATCATACTACTTGCCAGTGACTCCTGTCACAGCACCAACTATAAAGTCATTCCAAGGGAAATAGTGCAGAACACCAATCCACGACACTGTACACTTAACCATGTCCAACCAAGGAAAAGAGTGGAGCCACCCCACCAACTCACAAGGTCCTATAATTACATAGACTCAATCCCTAGGAGAATTCTGTACCGCAGTGGGCCCTAGGATAGGGCATTCCATAGGGCATCATTCTAGTTGGGCAGACCTGGTAAGAGGGCCATCACTAGGACTGGATACAGCTTCACCGAGACCCTAAATCCTGGTAGCCTATGGTAGCGATTGTGCTACATAAACTCCTTGACCTTACACCTAGGGGGATCTGAAGGAGACTTCACTGGCTCTGTACCCCAAGATGTAGATGTACTACCCACACACATTATACCCTTTGCTACCAGCAACACCCTATGGGATATCCTGCTAAGGCCTGAATTTTGTCCAGATGTTTGACATGTTGGATGATAGTCTGCATACCTACTGCTTCTTTGTTTTTAAAGCTACTACGTTGAGTCTCTAACACGATAGTCCACCTTAGTACTTACCCTAAGCTCCTGAGGAACATGTAAAACTCCAATCTGCTTCATCAAACATACATCAAGCCCGCTCAGATAGTGACGGCCGAATCCTTCCTGGCGCATTGAATATGACTACTTATTGGTTGTTTTGTTGATGATTTTGCTTGATTTAGGGTAGTATTCTATTCTATCGTGTGAATTGTAATTTACACCACTGTGCTTTTAACAAAATTATAATAAAAGTTATATTTTTTATATTAACACACTTTATGCTTCATATACACTAGCAGCTCCTAAACTTGAGTTTAGGAGCGTTTGGCGTTTTTTTGCCAAAGCTCCTAAACTCAACTTCATAAAAACCTATGTGTCCGTGAACACATAGGCTTTTAGCAGACTTTAGGAGCTGTCGCGGTTAGGTGAGGTTCAACCTCCCTCTCTCCTTAAGGCAGAAGAATTGTCAGTTCCTAAATGTCTTGCAGGACAATTTCATGGTTCAGATGGTAGACGCACCAACTAGAAATAAAACGTTACTGGATCTACTTTTTTTGCTTTAAGAGCATATTAAATAAGGGCATTAGCCAGTGCATCCCATTGGGTAATACATTTAAAAGAGCAAACAAAAGTCCTGAATGGCTTAACTCCAATGTAAAAATGCATATAAAAGCAAAGGAGAAGGCCTTCAAAAAATACAAGGTTGAGGGATCATCATCAGCATTCAGACTTTTTTAAAGAATGCAAAACGAAATGTAAGGGTGCAATTAGGGCGGCTAAGATAGAACACGAAAGACACATAGCGGAGGAGAGCAAAAAAAATCCAGAGAAATTCTTTAAGTATGTAAACAGTAAAAAAGGGAGGACAGACCATATTGGCCCCATAAAGAATGAGGAAGGACATCTGGTTACAAAGGATGGGGAGATGGCGAAGGTATTGAATTTATTCTTCTCCTCAGTCTTTACAAGGGAATCTGAGGGCTTCAGTAACCAAAACTGCAGTGTTTATCCTTTTGACACATCAGAGGAAGCACCTCCATGGTTAACAGAGGACAGAATTAAAACTAGACTTGGGAAACTTAACATTAATAAATCACTGGGACCAGATGGCTTGCATCTGAGGGTACTTAGGGAACTCAGTCAAGTAATTGCCAGACCATTGTTCCTATTTTTTACTGACAGTCTACTGACTATAATGGTACCAGCTGAAGAAAAGCAAAGCCAAAGTAGCACCAATGTAGCACCAATAATTAAAAAGGGCCCAGAATTCATCCCTGGGAATTACAGACCAGTTAGCCTAACATCAATAGTATGCAAGCTCTTGAAGGAGATGGTAAGGGACCATTATACAAGATTTTAGTAACGAGAACGGTATCATTAGCAGTAATCAGCGTGGATTCATGAAAAATCATTCTTGCCAAATCAATCTATTAACCTTCTATGAAAAGGTGAGCTGACATCTAGAAAGGAAGGCTGTAGACGTGGTGTATCTGGATTTTGCAAAAGCATTTGACACAGTTCCCCATAAACGTTTACTGTACAAAATAAGGTCCATTGGCATGGACCATAGGGTGAGCACATAGATTGAAAACTGTCAAGGGCGAGCTCAGAGGGTGGTGATAAATGGGGAGTACTCGGAATGGTCAGGGGTGGGTAGTGGGGTCCCCCAGGGTTCTGTGCTGGGACCAATCCTATTTATTTTGTTCATAAACAACCTGGAGGATGGGATAAACAGTTCAATCTCTGTATTTGCAGACGATACTAAGCTAAGCAGGGCAATAACTTCTCCGCAGGATGTGGAAACCTTGCAAAAAGATCTGAACAATTTAACGGGGTGGGCATCTACATGGCAAATGAGGTTTAATGTAGAAAAATGTAAAGTAATGCATTTGGGTGGCAAAAATATGAATCCAATCTATACACTGGGGGGAGAACCTCTGGAGGAATCTAGGATGGAAAAGGACCTGGGGGTCCTAGTAGATGATAGGCTCAGCAATGCCAAGCTGCTGCTAACAAAGCAAACAGAATATTGGCATGCATTAAAAAGGGGATCAACTCCAGAGATAAAACAATAATTCTCCCGCTCTACAAGACTCTGGTCCGGCCGCACCTGGAGTATGCTATCCAGTTCTGGGCACCTGTCCTCAGGAAGGATGTACTGGAAATGGAGCAAGTACAAGGAAGGGGCAACAAAGCTAATAAACGGTCTGGAAGATATTAGTTATGAGGAAAGGTTGCGAGCACTGAACTTATTCTCTCTGGAGAAGAGACGCTTGAGAGGGGATATGATTTCAATATACAAATACCATACTGGTGACCCCACAATAGGGATAAAACTTTTTCGCGGAAGGGAGTTTAACAAGACACGTGGCCAGTCATTAGAGTTAGAAGAAAAGAGGTTTTATCTTAAACTACGTAGAGGGTTCTTTACTGTAAGAGTAGCAAGGATGTGGAATTCCCTTCCACAGGCGGTGGTCTCAGCGGAGGGCATCGATAGTTTCAAAAAAAACTATTAGATAAGCACCTGAATGACCACAACATACAGGGATATACAATGTAATACTGACATATAATCACACACATAGGTTGGACTTGATGGACTTGTGTCTTTTTTCAACCTCAAGTCTAATTTTAATTCTGTCCTCTCTTAACCATGGAGGTGCTTCCTGTGTTGTGTCATGAGGATAAACATTGCAGTTTTGGTTACTGAAGCCCCCCGATTCCCTCGTGAAGACTGAGGAGAAAAATAAATTCAATACCTTTGCCATCTCCCCATCCTTTGTAACCAGATGTCCTTCCTCATTCTTTATGGGGCCAATATGGTCTGTCCTCCCTTTTTTACTGTTCCTTTTTCGGAGATTTCCCTTTACTTCCTATCCCATAGCCAAATAGGAAGTGAGAGGAAATCCCTGCAAATTAAGGTAATTCCTTGGGGACCCCCAGGTTACCCAAATTAATGTCCCCATTTGAAGGTTTTCCCTCTTACTTTTCTGGGGACAACCCAAAATGTGGGATTTTCATGTTCAATTATAATGGTAAACAGGACAAATAGAGGGGATGAATCTGCTTAATAGGGGGCATAGACAGCAATACAAACTGACAGATGTTTTAATCCCTCTCCACTCTATCCAAAACAAAAAAACAAAAAAAATGTTTTGCCTTTAGTTATACTTTTAATGGAATACAAGTAATTATACTTTAGTTATACTTTAATGGAATACAAGTAATTTTGCAAAATACTATGCATTAATGGGCACGCAGTAATGCACCACGATGTATTTGTACAGTATAAATGGGCCCCTATAATTTGAAAGGGATGCCATGTGCATTTGAATCTGCAAACTCCCCCCCAGGAAAAATGCTAAGCTTATACTCTTCAAAGAACTACATTATATGTTGGCGCTATATATCAAAGTTCAACTCATGACCACTGTTTTCCGTGTAAGGTTCATGAAAATATAATGTACTTATGTATGAATATTAATAATTTGTGATAAGGGATCAACGTAAAATCCCCGATCTTTTATTTACTGAAAATGCTTCACTTATTGTTTGATGCTCCTTTGTGGAGAAAAAGTCATCAATAATTCATGGGAAAAACTGCAGACTGATAAAAAAATATGGCAAATTTTGTTAGCTACACAGTATATGCGCGACATGAAATATTAATGGAGTTTTAAGATAAAGGAGTTCATTACCAGAGTTTTGAATGTCTGCCTAACGTTTTATCCTAAATGTAAAAAACAAAACAAAAAAAAAAAAAACAAACAATAATTAATTGTAAAATTAACTCTATTTTAACTTTAAGGGGAAAAAAATGACAAACTTTCTTAGGATAAGTGTATGCACTGCAAAGATTACACGAAATGTCATTTCAGATTTTTACAGGTCACTTGAGTAGCTTCTAAAGCCCAAATTCAGGAATTAGACAAGTCTACACTTGTATAGTAGTTGGGTTAACTGCTTGTTCAGTCTAGGGGTGCAGGAACAATGAGTTATACTTACCTTCAGCGGCAGGATGGTCCATAAGGGTCGCAGGGGCGCTGCATCCCCTAATCTCCATGCAGGGGGCCGGTCGCATACATTTCTACAAGTTTTTTTTTTTTTTTTTAAGCAGGTGATTAGAGCCTGGGGCTCTAATTGTCTTAAAAAAGGTTGCGCTCGGGGCGCAGGCACTATGCCCTGAGCCCACCCACTTGTGACATTAGCGAACCAACATTCGCTATTGTCTTCCTGCTTCTTCCCCTGGCCAATCAGGACAGGAAGTGGGTCCTAAGACCTGATTGGCCAGGAGTAGAAGCGACAGGATTGGCCGGGAGTAGAAGCGACCGGATTGGCCGGGAGGAGAACCCGGGGAAGCTGCCCGTGACCTGGATAGGGTAAGTGGCTAGCTGGCGGGCGGGCGGCCAGGGGGCTTGGGGTGTCTGTTTGCCGCCCCCCCTCAAAAAATGGAGCAACAGCTGCCACTTCTTACCTTATTCCTTTCTCCTGTGGTAGGATCAGTCCTGTGAAGCCTCCCTCTATGGCGCGCCCAGTCACTTTGTCACCTCTGCCTTCATTGCTAACAGTGTAGGAGTTGTCAGCCCTGCATTGTACCTAATAACTCCAAAGGACCTCCAATATTCTGGAAAACTGGAGGCAGAGGAGGAGAGCACTTAGACAAGGGTAAAGCAAGCATTTTCATATCCCAATAGACTTAGGCCGGCCATAGACGGTGCAAATTTGTTTCTTTCCTACAACCCAAATTGCTCGATTTCCTCATCAACACATTACACATTAAGTGCTGATGGGGGAATCCCTCCCATGGAGCCATTGTGTTCTTCCAGCGGGGGGGGGGGGGAATTCTGTCCTCGCTGGAGAACACAGCAATTATTGCTAGCTGCTATTACATCCGCCAGCAATAATTGCATGTAAAATCCGAGAGGCTGGTTGTACCCAAGTTGATTGATCGATCAACTTTGGTACATTCAGTCTGCCCATCCTGTTGAACCGGCTGAGATTCGAACCATCCACGGCCGGCTTTAATGAGCATCTAACCTACTGCAAGGGAAGATTTTTCTCCTGTTGTCCATTCAAGGCTAGTTGTCCATTCAAGGCTAGCTGGCCACCCAAGTACCTATAGATGCATCATGGGAGGAAGAAGAGAAAGTTACATGCTCCCTCACAGCACTGGTGATGGGTAGGCTACCCAAGTCAATTTATCATTTTGTCTTGAATTGGCTCAGTTTAACTCCCTAGGAATCCCCCAAATTTTTAATTTATTTTATTGGTGGAAATGGAGAAGTACAATTAATTTAGAAATCAGTTAGTGTTGCAATTACTTTAATTATGACACTCAGGAACTAAGTGTCAATTAATGCAACGTCTTCATTTTTTACTGACTTTTTTTGGCTCGTAGCTGATGCTATACAAGGTTAGAGTAGAGGCAGTCACTCAACCATGTGGAAGGAATGTTCATATAATAGTAGATGTGGCTAGTAAATTTATGACTTGAAGAAAAGCTCAATACATGAAACGAAAGCAGGGTAAGCCTTTAAATCCCCACTGGCATTTTGGGAAAAGCTATGAGGATAGGTGGGAGATATAGCAGGTCTATTCTAGACATATAAGCTAGTATTGACTAGGACCTCCCAAAAGAAGAACTTCAGTGCATGACCAACATGGAGACAACATGATAAAAAGATCTTAATAATTTCGATGTTCACCACTGAAATTTCCTCACTGAAGTTCCTGACTGTGCCCTTCCTCTACCCCAAAATGTTACTTCCACTGCTCCAAACCTAATGATTTAAAAGAAACCTTAAGAGAGAGACAAAAGGGGGGGAAGCTACTTTTGGTAAACTTCTGAAAAGGCTAGTCGCTTGGTTGTCTCTGGCTTTATTACTTCATGTGTAGTCCACCAATGTCAACGTAAAGCCAGACCTCCTAATCTGCATTTTTGTAGAGAATCAACAATCACTGAAGTCACTGGATCAGAATAGGAGCCTGGTTACAGGCGAGGTCAGCATTGGCAGGCTCTATGCCTCCTCAATTTAAGCTTCCTTTTAACTAATTTAAACAAGACTGGATGTTGTTTTTTGTGATTGGCAGAGGCAAGTAGGAAGGACTAGGAACATCACTGCAGAGTCACCCAGAGTCTCATAGTGTCACATTCCTGGTAATTTACATAAGAAGACTCTTATGATTGGCAGTGGCAAGTGGGTGGAGCTGGGAACACCAATACATAAGATCTCCCCAGCAAAGTTGCCAAGAGGCAGATTATTGGTAAAATTTTCAAGGAGACTCTATTGTAATTGACAGTGGCTGGAATTAGGAATACCCATCAAAAAAACTACCCACCAAAGTCCCAGAGAATCTTTTGCATTTAGCACAGGTGGGTGGAGCTGGGAACACCGTAGCAGGAATCTCCTCACCATAGTCACGGAGAGAAAAATGATTGGTAATTTATTCAAGTAGACTCTTTGGTGATTGGCAGTGGCAGATAGGAGGAGCTAGGAACACCAGTGCAGAAATCTCACAGGCAAACTTTCAGAGAGACAAATTATTGGTAATTTGGACAGGTAAACTCTTTTGTGATTGTCAGTTCCTGGAATTGGGAACACCAGTCGAAAAATATCCCCACCAGAGTCCCAGAGACTCTTATGTGATTGGCAGTGACAGGTGGGTGGAGCTGGGAACAATGCAGAAATCTCCCAAGCAAAGTTGCCAAGGGGCAAATTATTTGTGATTGGCAGTGGCCGGTGGCTGGAATCGGGAACACCCGTCAAAAAATCTTCCCACTAGAGTCCCAGAGAATCTTTTGCATTTGGCAGTGCCAGGAGGGTGGGGCTGGGAATATCAATGCAGAAATCTCCCCACCAAAGTTGCATAGAGAAAATGTATTGGTAATTTATTCAAGTAGACTCTTTGGTGATTGGCAGTGGCAGATGAGTGGAGCTGGGAGCACCAGTGCAGAAATATGCCAGGCAAACTCTCAGAGAAGCAAATTATTGGTAATTTATTCAAGTAGAGGTTTAGTCTGCACACATTTGCAAATGCATGCGTAAGCTACAGAGCCTCGTCAAGGCACCCCATTTTCTGTAGTCCTAACTCAAAATTTTGAGAGCCTCCACAATGGAAACATGCCCTTCCAGTGCTCCTTGCTGTAAAGGCCAGTTATAGGTGGGGGCAGTGGCCATTTGTTTGTACTTAAAATACTGGTGATGCAAGGCAACGCACTGGACACCTTTGCTGCCATAGTGCTATGTGCTGGGTGTTCAGTGCATACCTTTAAGGAGGGGTGGGCTCCCTCCAGGCTCACCTGCCCTCTGCCTATCCAAGGCCACTGCCCCCACCTATAACTGGTCTTTACAGCAAGGAGCTCTGGAAGGGCATGTTTCCATTGTTGAGGCTCAAAATTTAGAGTTTGGACTACAGCAAATGGGGTGCTTTGACGGAGCTTTGTAGCTTATGCATGTATTTGCAAATGTGTGCAGACTAAAACCCTGTTTTTAACGCATATTGTTAGACGGGTTAATTTGATTGGTCACAGGCTGGTCGGTAGGTTGAGCTTGGAAATTCCTTTGGTTTTGTCTGACAATTTATTCAAGTAGACACTTTTGTGATTGGCAGTGACAGGTGGGTGGAGCTAGGAAAACCGGTGCAGAAATCTCCCAGGCAAACTTTTAGAGAGACAAATTATTGGTAATGTATTCAGGTAGACTCTTTTGTGATCAGCAGTGGCTGGAATTGGCAACACCAGTCGAAAAGAATCCCCACCAGAGTCCCAGAGACTCTTTTGTGAATGGCAGTGGCAGGTACTGTAGGTGGGGCTGGGAACAGCAGTACAAAATCCCTTCACCAAAATCCCAGAGAGGCAAAGCTATGCTAGGTGATTGCAGTTAGCTTAACAAACAACTGACCATTACAATGGAATGGACCTTTCACATTATATTACAGAGAGAACGGAAAATAAATTTTGCTAATTGTATATACATAATAATGGTACATTTTGCACAGCTTGATCCATTATCGAGATCGGTGCATCTGGCAATCAGCAAATGATTCATTTCACAAATGCCTATTTGCTTCTAATGAAAGCCGCGCTTTATAAATAGAGTAAGCGCCATACAGAAAGGTGTAATTACGAAGCTTAAAAGGTATAATATCCCAGCAGACAAAACAAATGACAGCTTTGTTTCAAATTGCACAAGCTTCATACTTCCGAATTTCACCTTTATTATTAGGCTCAGCGTGAACTTCCAACATGAAATGCACCGGAGTGTGGACAAACAGAATTGATTCTACAATTCAACTTAATTAAAGCATTACATCAACGTGCCTTAACTAAGTTCGCTCTTGTATTATTGCAACATAAAAAATCCACAGTTCGCAAAGTTCCATGCCTATCACTTGAACTGAGTTAAGTGGAAGCTTAAAGTGAACCTGCACTCTGCCTATGACATTCATGAGGTCAGTCCTGTTTCCTGCAGCATTGAACTGTGAGTCCAAGCTAACATGGTGATGCTCCCCAGAGGCATGACACCCTGGACCCAGCAACAGGCATGTACTTGGGGGGGGGGGGTGTCAGCAACAATAAACCCACAATGTCGGTAGAGGAAAAACATTGGGGGCGGCGCTGGAGAGTAAAAAGGGTGAGTTTTGCAACTAAAAAAAAAAAAACAAATTGAGGGGAGGAAGGTTACAAGGAATAAGGTTGGACATTAGCTTTACATTGTTAAAAGTATAAGTCCCGTTGTACTTTGATTGCTATTACCTTTATAAGTCACAAAGATCCTCTTTTGTGTGCCTAGCTGGCCAATAGTTTGGCTTTTCAGATACTCACTCTTCATTAATTATAAAACTTTTAAACTGTATTACACTGAGTTGGAATGATCCCCATAAATAAGCTGTTGGGTTACCTTTACTTTCAAGCTTCTGGCTAATGGGGCATTTAAATACTCTTGTCACGGCTCCCATCCTGTTTTAACCCAACCAACACAGAAGAACTCTTGAAATGCAATTTTGGCCTCAGAGAACCCCTACTAATAACTACTAATATCTACAGCTTATACTTAATTTGCATAGTGGCCAGTGGGAAAAATGTCCCTTGCATTGGTGATCAGTGAGAAAAAATGCTCCTTCCATTGGTGGTCAGTGAGAAGAATGTTTCTTACAATGGTGGTCAATGGGTAGAATGCTCCTTACATTGGTGGTCAGTGGGAAGAATGCTCCTTACATTGGTGGTCAGTGAGAAGAATGTTTCTTACATTGGTGGTCAATGGGTAGAATGCTCCTTAGATTGGTGATCAGTGGGTAGAATTCCCCTTACATTGGTAGTCAGTGGGGAGAATGCCTCTTTACATTAGTGGTCAGTGTTTAGAATGCCTTTTACACTGGTGATCAGTACGAATAATGCCTTTACATTGGTGGTCAGTAGGAACAACTCCCTTACTTTGGTGGTTAATGGGTAGAAAGCTCCTTACACTGGTGATCTGTGGGTAGAATACCCCTTACATTGGTAGTCATTGAGTAGAATGGCCCTTGCACTGGTGGTCAGTGGGTAGAATGCTCCTTACATTGAAGATCAGTGAGTAGAATATTCCTTACATTGAAGATCAGTGAGAAAAATGTTCCTTACATTGGTGATTAGTGAGAAGAATGCTTCTTACATTGGTGGTCAGTGGGTAGAATGGGCATTACTTTGGTGATCAATAGGAAGAATGCTCCTTACATTGGTGGTCAGTGAGTAGAGTGCCCTTTACTTTTGGTGGTCAGTGGGTAGAGTGCCCTTTACTTTTAGTGGTCAGTGGGTAGAATGCTCCTTTCATTTGTATCAGTTGCATGAATCCCCCTCTTACATATAGCTTAAAACATCATTGGTTACTTATTTCAGAGGCAGAAATTGCTCATTGCTCAAGGAACTGCTAGCAACCTCTGGAAGAACCCTAGTTGAGAAAGGCTGTTTTAACCACTCTCAGACCTTTAACAATGCTCCTAGGCATAATTTCAACACCCTGCACCTTTTTTTAACATGCCCCTGTTGCCAGCAAATTCAAGAACTTGTTCTTGATCACAGGGGAGGCTATTATGGAAGTTTTAATGAGAAATGCAATGTGTATTCTCTCTGTTTTATTCATATGCAGATTAAAAGGTAGGCCCTTGATCTATGACATCAGTCCAACCAACCTTAGAATAAAAAAAAAAAATCAATAAAATGTATTCCTATGTAACCTGTTTATATTATTTGGTTAACTCTTCCCTAATACTCTCTTTCCTCCCTTTCTTCTCTTAGTTATTCTTTTTCTGATGATTTTTTAAAATTAAAATTTTTACATTATTATTTAAAGATTTACTTTTATTTATTTTGTTAGTTTTTTTTTAATGTGGCATTAGAAAAAATTTGCACATTTGAAAAAGAAAAAACACTTTTAATTAATTTAAAAATACCTCATCCAAACTTTGTCTTTTTAGTGTCATTATAATATAGGATAAACTAAAAAATAAAATATACATTTTTACAGTAATATGATTTTTTTTTAAATGAACACTAATAAAAATAGAAAAAAAAATATTTTACATTTTCAAATATAGCTTTTTGTCTGTAGATTGTATAGAAAACCAAATATTTTTGGGATTAGTTTTTTCTTTTCTTTACAAAAAAAAGGCTGCTTTGTCCTAAAAAAAAAAAAAGAAATGTATGTATTACTTAGTTATCTGTGCCCTGTTCCTTAAAAGGGTGTACATGTGCCAGGCCTGGAACCAGCTTTGTGCTGTCCTGCAATGTGTTGGGTTCCCCTGCCAACATCCAATTCAAACAAAATAAAGTAATACCAAGACCGGTGCCATAAATTCTCACTCTACAAATTGGAAAGGAGTTCAAGTAACATACTTAAGTAGATTATCCTCTGCTATTGGGAAAAAATAGTACGAATGGCAAAAAGCCATGAGCCCACGTAAGAAAGTGATTCAAGAAACGTTATTTACTTAGGAAAACCATGGGGGAGTCACCAGTTGTTTGCGTAGCAATGTTCTCCTCTTACATATGGATTCATCGTTGAGGTCACCCCCGACATATGGCGCTCACGATGGTCTCTCAGATGGTATATGACGTTTTGTGTGTTTGTTACATGTATAGGAACAGCTTTCTGTGTGGGTTTCAACTCTTGGCAAGACTTAACATGCAACTATTAATTTCTTGAAAAAGAGAATGATACCAACATAGAGATCTAAGACTGTGTAGCCTTGTGCAGTGATTGGCAATGTGGCCTTGCAATGCTTTTATTCTTTTTAAATCTCAGACTTGAGGGTCCTTGTTCAGGCCCTTCCTGTTATAGGAGGCAGTGGTGGCTGGTGCTCAAAATTTTTTTTTGGGGGGGGGGGGGGCACAAACAAACTGAAAACTACTGAACCCGCCCCCCCCCCTCCATCAATTGCAGCATGACTCGGTTGAATTGATGATAGGCAACTCCTATCCTCATATTGATTAGTGGTTCCAAATTAATAATAACTACTGCAGTAGGGAACAGACACAAAAGATACGCTCAGCATCTTTCCAAATTACTGTTCTGCTTTATTATGACGCAATTGAAGGTTTTTATGCACATGATTACGTAGGTATCACATTAATATTACAATTGTACGTTTATGGAAACAAGGGGCGTTACATAGACAGGCTTATTCTAATCAGGACTCAAAATAATGTAAACATTTACTGAAAACATTATTAGTGCCGTGTGCACAGTGAGGGCAGTGTGCAATACATACAAAATAGAATACAATTATATACAGAACTTACAAATTTCCATTACAGTCTCCCCTCTTTTGATCAATATTTTGATCACTAACCATACCTGCTATCACCTTTAACCTGGAACCTCCACACGCTTAGGTGGAGGTAGTCCTGGCCAAAGAGGCAAAAAACTCCATTGTGGAGAAAATAATAGCTGAGCAACTTTTTCATTACAAAATGACTTTTCATTGTGAAAAACAAATGATTGATAAGACATATTTACAGAGTACTGGCTGTACACTCCTGTGGCCAGAATGGCCTTCTAGCTTAATTGTTGGCATGCTGACTTATCAGCATATGTAAACACAGACAATTCTACATATAATGGAAGACATACAAAAGACAAATAT
The DNA here is from genome assembly GCF_042186555.1 of Aquarana catesbeiana. Classification (NCBI taxonomy): domain Eukaryota; kingdom Metazoa; phylum Chordata; class Amphibia; order Anura; family Ranidae; genus Aquarana; species Aquarana catesbeiana. Next base: position 46,613,780 of record NC_133325.1, read on the forward strand.
GACTTCAACATGGCTAAATATGACTTCAACTACTTTTCAAATATATATATCCCTTACAATTAAAGTAATTGAATCAAAAAGTACCCTAGACTGTGATCACAAGAGGGAAACAAATCAAACACAGAGATTTCTTTAATTTAGTCATTTTTGCAGTGTCTGGTGTGGATCCAGGTGACTTTTCCTTCAAGTTTTGCAAAAACTGTACATGAAATAGATGCAGTATTGAGTCTCCAAACTTTTCCTTATATATAAATGTCTCTTAACAATCCAAAAGTCACCTGGCTTTAGTTTTAGATCCTTCCAAACTTTTAGGATCTGGAATTAGGGAGAAAACACATAAATGAGTTTGTAAAAAACCTTAAAAGATCATCAACATTCTCCGTGAGATCCGAATGGAGGACTTCAGCTGCTGAGACAAAATATAAGCAAGTGAGTAACACACTCCCAAACCAAATCCCATAGGGAGAGAGTCCAATATCCCCCTTAGGGGCTTCATAAAATATAAGAAAACATTCAGGCAAAAGTTTTCTAGTTTCTTACTCTACTTTGATACATTGTAGACAGTGGGGGTGTAAAAATAAAACCTCAAAACTTCTATTAAGGACTCTCCTATAAAAAATGATTTCCTCTGTTACTCTCTCTACTTTCTGCACTCTGTACTTACAAACTACTTCTGATAACACTTTTTACTGTGGCCTTTGCAGTAGCATTTGCCACTGGACATCCAAAAAACATGTCCATACAGACAAAATGCATATTTGTAAGATCCTGACTTGGGCATCTGGATATATCTTTTTTGTAATCTCTGGGAGGGATGTTCAGCTTTTGGTAACACCTTTGGTAACAGGTAAAACAAGAAGTGGTATGTTAGTAAAACAACTGTGGTGAACCCTGGCTCTATCCCACGCTCATTTACTAAGGCAGCCATAACTTCTTGTGACTGATGACACGGTCCATGTGTCAAGCTGAAGGGAAAAGAGTGGCTGGCAGACATAAATGATCACCTTTTCCAAAGTCCTGTTTCATAAGAAGTTGCCCCCTGTGGACCACTTGTTCTTCTCGTTCTGGGGTCCTTAAAGTTGAATTATTAATCCCAGCTATACTGGGCCAGAACTAGGGTGGAATCTGTGAGTTGCACAGACCCATCAAGTGTCCGGGGCTGTAAATGCAGCATCCTTAGTCACCTGGTCTGCTTCCATGTGTGAAAGTTAATATGGCTACCTCAGCAAGAACCTGGAAGGCTGAAAACAGCCAATCAAATTAACTTGGCATGCTTGGTTGGTTTACCTGCCGAAGTAAAAACAAACTTCTGGCCCTTTAAATGGAACCAAAAGCTCTCTATATCTCGACTATCTATATAAATATACACTCTTTTTATAGCTCACAGGCTTTGCTAAAACATGGAGCTCTGCTTCTTGAGCTGGGGAAAAAGGATCCAATGACTTTGAATATAGAGTATCCTTCTGGGTGATAAACTGCATACTCAAATCTACAAAAAATGTAATATCTGGGTCTTCAGGGAGTGTGTCCTGCACTGGGCTCATAGCAGCTGATTCCTATGTCATCAATTTAACACATGTGGTTTTTCCTTTCTTTTGAATAAATGTCCACATTTTTCATTGTTAGATTTGTACATAAATAAACTCATATTTTAAACCTTTCATTAGACAAACATTTAGTTATCTGTATATTTGCTGCGCAGAATGTCGGACCATTGACCAAAACAATATCTAACTTTGTCTAATAGCACCTTTGCATAAAAGCTACAGCTCTGATATATCAGGATGAACCCTTCATTACTGGGTCCAGCTTGCATGAATATATTACAATGGCTTGTTTTCTATCATGCTATTTGTGTAAGAACTCCAGTTTCATGTTTCAAAAGACAACTTCTTCCTGGCAATATTATAATAAATGATAACAATACCCTGCGGTCATGGAGAGATGCCCATAAATCCAAAATATTCTTCTGCTTATACCACTGTACTTACAAGAAAAAGGGGCACATCATTTCACAATCCACACATTCTGCTTTGGATTTCAAAAATAAAAATAAATAAAAACAAAAAGACCAACAATCTGTATGATGGACCAGAAAGCATCAAAAACTATAAAACAACTGGCTGCAGGTGGCATCTATCCTAACAGGGTGTGTGGACTTGATGTGATGGGTCTGTTATATTTAAATTTTATTTATAACAACTCTCACATCATAGACCGCACATCAAGTTATTATCAAGAACCTTGAAATTTCATTTTTGTAGAAAAACTTCTTATGTATCCCATTCATCTTGGCTTTGTTAAATATTATGTCAGCTGTATTCCAAATAACAACCTCATCTTAATCTTTTTTTTCTCTCAATAAGGGCTTATTGAATAAATGTAAAATTACAAAATTGTTATCTTAATCTAAACTAATCTCATTCATTACAAATTTCCCCATTAACCTGGATTTCATTTCCAACCAAAGGTTGTCTAAACCAGTTTCATTATATCTATATAATTGTTAAACTCATATTAGAAATTAATACTCATTATTACTTAATTTTACTTAATTTCCCTTTTTTAAATGCACTGTTTCCACTATCAAAGGATATTCAATTTGTGTAATACACGGTTAAATGTAACCTTCATTTTACCATGTTTGGAAAACAGATTCAAAATAATTGTGATCACATTGTTTACCATTAGATTCGTTAACCCGGCACATTTTGTTATAAATGTTTTGTCTAAAAAACTGGAATTGGCATGATGTCCTTCCAGCTTATCACTGACCTCTCATCCCAGCCACATTTCTTTCAGGAGAGCACAAAGGAGGGGGTCACATCTGCGTACATGACACACACAAGCAATAGAACTAAAGGTCCCAGCATTCGCACACACATACACCAATATCTCTCTAAAATCGCTTACATTTTTCCCATTTGTGCACAACACATGCATATCATTCTCTCACTTTCTTTTAACTCTTTAATATTTCCCTGCCTAAATTCTGCTTTCCTTATTTTGTTTAAATAACTTTTATATCTAGCTTCTATGATTCTATGATCAGATGGGGAGCCACAGTGCTCATCCCATCTTCCCTCTCTGACAACATATAAAGTATTCTGTTTTAACTCTCATTTCTCTGTTTCTGACTTTTACTAGTAGTGCCTGACCCCAAATTCATCCCACAACTTAACATGAAAATGTCCCTTTCTGTCTAGTGTTAATGTCACCCTTGATCCATCCTGCTCACATAGATAACTTGTTTCTCTAGCTGTTTACTCTGCATTATTCTTAGTCCCTGTGGACCTTGGTAACCCAATTACCTATTGTGGATCTCTGTCCACTTTAACCATTAATATAGGGGCTCAGTATAGGCGGAACCACACCTTCGGTTCATATATAGCGCTTCTCTTGCGCTGGGCATTTTTGAGGGTCTCTTACCCTTCATTCCCTTACTTAATTCAATGCCCATAATGACTGGCCAGTCTTCTCTCTTCTCTACTTGTGCCTATACCCTCTTGCCTCTAAACTACTTTATCTAGCAGATGTACTACATATACCTGTGAACAGTACTATTCTTCCCTTTCTTATTTATAACACTCCGATGGACAGTAGACAGTGACAACATAACATATAACCACCAATCAATACAGTTCGATTAAGGGGAGTAAAATAGGTACCCTTTGTCCCGAAAATGCCTTACCGATCAAGGAAGTCTGATAACTCAAATGTAAGCAAAAGGCTTACCTCAGCCGGCTGATTATCAGAAATTCCCGGATCGTCTCAAGCTCCTCGTTTCGGATACTCAGGGTCACCTGGAATCCCCTCCTAAGGCAAAGCTCGCCATGCTGACTCGGATCAGAAGATTCTAGGTTCGACTCCTGGCTGGCTCGCCATGCATGACTCGGTTGAATTGATGATAGGCAACTCCTATCCTCATATTGATTAGTGGTTCCAAATTAATAATAACTACTGCAGTAGGGAACAGACACAAAAGATACGCTCAGCATCTTTCCAAATTACTGTTCTGCTTTATTATGACGCAATTGAAGGTTTTTATGCACATGATTACGTAGGTATCACATTAATATTACAATTGTACGTTTATGGAAACAAGGGGCGTTACATAGACAGGCTTATTCTAATCAGGACTCAAAATAATGTAAACATTTACTGAAAACATTATTAGTGCCGTGTGCACAGTGAGGGCAGTGTGCAATACATACAAAATAGAATACAATTATATACAGAACTTACAAATTTCCATTACAAGCCTCACTCTGCCCATCAAATACAGCCACTGTGCCCATCATATGCAGCCACTATGCCCATCATATGCAGCCACGTGTGCCCATCATATGCAGCCACTTGTGCCCATCAAATGTAGCCATTTGTGCCCATCAAATGCAGCCATTTGTGCCCATCAAATGCAGCCACTTGTGCCCATCACATGCAGCCACTTGTGCCCATCACATGCAGCCACTTGTGCCCATCATATGCAGCCATCTGTGCCAATTATATGCAGCCACTGTGCGCACACCCCCACTCACGGCTCTGGCAGTACCCAACCCCCACCCCCCACATGTCTCTGGCGGCAGTCACTGGATAGGAGGACAACTGTCTCCCAGCTGTGCTCCTGTGTTGTCCCCCTGTCACATGCACTCCTGGTGGAAATTACAAGCGATCCTGCAAATACATATTGCACAGCATGGTCCACCATTGTCAGGAAACCAGTCCAGAGCAATGATATGCAGCTGATGCTGGAGCATGTAGACAGGAAGCTAAAAGGCTAAAAGAGGCTGGAAGAGATGACTGAAACAATGAAATGGGGAAAAAAAAGGTGAAATGGGCGTTTTATGAAAAAAGCCAATTGTTTATGATTCATTGGGTTGGATTTACTAAAAGCAAACTTTGGATAGGGGACTGTGTTGAATCTTCACTGGGTGCATGCTTTTTCAAGTGTAATGAATCACTGGGTAGTGGTGAAATAAACATGAGGAAACCAAGACTAGTGCCTACACCATTAAAAATATGTCGGAGTTCTATTTTTTCTTTTTAATGACAAAGTTATTGCTGACCTAATGGACCTATTGCTAAAATGCAACAAGATTTTGGTTTGAGGGCTGAAGTGGCTAAAGGGAAACTGACAAAGAGACATGATACAGAAGTGGAGTCCCCTGTCCCCAACTGGACTGGCAGTTCCTACCTGTGTAGCACCTGTTTCCACATCACGGGACATTGTCTAGTAATGTATGTGAGTGACAGGTTCTCCTTAAAGCATAAAATTGTAAGTGGCATCATTTCCAATTATCCACGACCAACTTGCGTTTTGGATATACAGTCAGGAAGGGTTGAATTCTGGAGATGTTGCGGAGGTTAAGGCAGCAGGATTTAGCCAGTGATTGGATGGGGGACTGAAGGAGAGGTCAGAGTCAAGGATAACACCCAGCACCCTGGCATATGTGGAGGGACCATGGTTGTCCTGTTGATCTTAATGGTAAAGTCATAGGGCGGACTGGAAAGGAGGAAATATAACAAGCTCAGTTTTAGAAAGATTGAGTTTGAGAAAGTGGTGTGACATCAATAGAGATATGTCATTCAGTAAGTTTGAGATCCGTGAGGAGATCGAGGGGGTGAGTTGAGGAGTGGAGGGATAGATCTGGGTGGCATCAGCGTGGAGGTGGTATTGGAAGTCATGGGAGGTTATCAACTGGCCCAGGGAAGAGGTATAGAGCGGGAATAGGATGGGCCCAAGGATGGAGCCTTGGGGTACCTCAACAGAGAGAGGAAGAGGAGCAGAGAAGATGGAGTTGTAAGTGACACTGAAAGTGTGCTGAGATAGGTAGGAGGAGAACCAGGATAAAACAGAATCACAGGGGCCAAGAGAGTGTAGTTTGCTGAAGAGGAGCAGGTGGTCAACTGTGTCGAAGGCAGCAGAGAGGTCTAAGAGTATGAGTATGGGGCAATGGCCATTGGTTTTAGCAGTTAGTAGGTCATTGGTGAGTTTTAGTAGGGCAGTTTCAGTGGAATGTTGTGAACGGAAGCCGGACTGTAAGGGGGTCGAGAAGGTTGTTGTCCGTGAGGTAGCAACTCATTCGGTCAATCTGGATAATAAAAGATAATAAAATAAGGGTGGGCACCATCATCCTTGAACTTGGAATGATGAAAAGTGGGTGTGCCAGGGGCTACTCCAATAAAAATTGTTGTGGACTATCTCGGTACCCAGGGATTTAGACAAGGTAAATATAAAAGTATTCATTTATTGAAAAATTGTTGCACAAATACCGTGCGAGATAAAAAGTTGCAACAACCGCCATTTTATTCCCTAGGGTGTCTGCTAAAAAAAAATATATATATATATAATGTTTGGGGGTTCTGAGTAATTTTCTAGCAAAAAAATTATGATTTTTACATGTACAGTAGGAGAGGAGTGCCAGAATAGGACTGGTATGGAAGTGGTTAAATACTGCTTTAGCTGGTGATCCTGCCAATTTACAGACTTTCGGTTCTAGGGTGACCATGCTCTTTGATGGGCTTCTTTAGCAGTAGCAGCGTTGTCACCCTAGGATGCGCTCTCCCTGTGGACTTCATACTGACGTCAACCCTACAGCACTTATTGCTTAGAGTTCAATGGGATGCAGACGTCATTGAGGACCTGCATGTATGTTCTGGAAATCAAAAGTGGCCTGGGGGGGGGGGGGGGGCACCAAGCTGGACTTCAAAATGGTAAGTATTCAATTTTTTTTGTTATTTAGTACTACACACCAGCAACGGGCAGTCTACAACAAGACAAGCCATGGTTTTAGTTATACTTTATGCCTTGAACTTCTCTTTGGTTCATGGCCAATATTTGAAATGTGCCAGATGTCTGAAAATTGCGTACAGCAATACAGCCGCAAATAACAGGACTCGTAGCTACAATTTCATCTTTCTTATGCTCGTACAATTGCGGGCACTTAATAAGGGACTGTCGAGCAATGTTTTTCTCCTCCGCCCACACACTATATTTTTCCCCTCGCATACGCTACATAAACAACGCTCTATAGCTTTGTGAGCAAAAATACAATGGACACTTTCCAAGGAGAAAAAAGATATAGAGGGATTGCAAATGCTCTGAACTTCAAATCTTTTATTTTACTTTTGTATAGAACAAAGAGTTTAATAAATGTGTTTACAGTGGTTTTTTTTTTTTTTTTTTAGCTTTTTTTTTTTTTTTTTATTGGTACAAATATGGCTTCCTAAAATCCCTGAACCTCTATCACAAATGTCCAAAAGAAGAACTATCTCTGTTAGCCATAGTGACCATCGGATCTCTTTGTGAATAGAATCTCTAGACAACACGTACAATAATGCAACCCAAAAAAGAATGGAAAAGTAGGGAATTCAACTCAATTCACTTTTTGTGGGTTATGTACTAAAGCTGGAGAGTGCAAAATTTGGTGCAGCTGTGCATAGTAACCAATCAGCCTCCAGATTATATTTCCAAAGCTTAATTGAAGTTGATGTTAGAAGCTGATTGGCTACCATGTACAGCTGCACCAAGATTCTGAGTTCACCAGTTTTAGTAAACGTGCCCCTTAGTGTCCATTGCTATCAGGTTTAGCGTTTTTTACAGTGTTTGCAGGTTAGTTTTGGAACACAACACTCTGGGGCAGCCTTTCTCACCTTTTTTTTACCCCAGAGGAACCCAAAAATATTTCTCAGGTTTTGGGGGAACCCTTGCTAAAACAAACTCATTGGGGTAAGTGGAAAAATGCAACTTACATTGGTGGTCAGCCAATACCCCCCCCCTTAAAGTGGTGGTCGGAATACCAACCTTATGGACAGCTAAAAAGATTGTTGGTGTCATGCAGCTGGCTCTTCCAAGTGGCACTGGCCCAGGAACTATGGAGGCACCATCAAATGGTAGGTCAACCATCCACAGCTCAAGGAACCCCTAGCAACCTCTGGAGGAACCCTAGGGGTGCACAGAACCCTGGCTGAAAATAACTGCTCTGGAGTTTATTTATAAAAAAAAATAGCCATGTGAAAGTGCATATAAATTAATTTCTGAATGAATTGGAACAACAAAATTGAATATTATCAATTTCCTGTGCTGGTCGAATGTTTTCTTCATTCCTGATTTAAAAGGGAAAATACTGTATTTGGCCCCTCGATGGCACTAAGTATCATGGCAATTTCCTATGATAGTCACTTTTTTACCCCATTTTCATACAATGAATGAACATGAAATTTCACTGGGTGAATTTTTTTTTTAAATACACCCCTTCTATCTAGGGTCAGGTTGGCCTGCGGTTTTGCAGAGCCAGATTCAGAGCTAAGCTTTTGTTCATATGACCCGAGTTGAAGAGAGCCTGAAGCAGCACTTTCTCCAGGAATGATATTTCTGCCTCTTAGACTTTATTTATCCATCACGGTGAGACTGTTACTAAGGATTTATGTAACATTCAGAGATAGTATTATAACTTGGTACCCTTCGTACATAGGTCTAAAGATATGGCTACGACTACCAAACTGGCTGGGGGAAAGAGAAATACAATAAGATCTAAGAGGATTTACATAAAAAAATTTATTGCAGACAAAACCTCAGACTTTTGTTCGAAGGCGTGTGCCTGGATTTTGTCTTTCATACAAACGGCAAGGAATTGCCGGCCAACAAACATGAACGTAGTGACGTACTACGTGGTTTTTCAGCTCTTTAGCGCCACCCTTTGGGCTCCTTCTGCTAATATAGCATTGGTAGAAGTTTGGTGAGTGTTGATTCGCGCTTTTCATTTTGCGCTTTTCATTTCGTGCTTTTCAGTTCGTTTCTAAACGGCCGTTCGTCAACCAGCCATGTTGCGGAATCGGAGGAGATAACATGTTATTTATTATTGGCCTTGGAGTTATTGCTTTGACCCAAGTCCAGTCCATGAACAGGAGGAGGAGGAGTTCTTGGAGCAAAAATTGGTTGCTTTATTAATCGTGACCAATCATGTCATATGCCTTTGCTGCGGGAGCTCCAGGAGAATAATCCAGATGTTTTTCGGAATTATCTCCAGATGACGGACCCCTGCTTTCACCAACTCTTGGCATTGTTGATCCCTTACATTAAGAAGAGGGCGTGAGGCTTTTATTTTATTTTTTGGTTGAATAATAATCATTTGATTTGTTATATTTTCTATATTTTTGGATGCATAGAATGCACATTTTAGTTAAGTTCTATTGGCAGATAACCTGTCTAATTTTATTTTTTTTATTTTTTTAATGCACAATAAAAAAAATTGTGGAGAATAATACTTGGCTATGTGTTTTACTTCAAATGACAGTTTGGGAGTCGGCAGTTACATTTAAAAAAAAACAATGTAAAATTAACAAGGGACACCAACATAGTTGTATCTTTGATCTTATAAACTACGGGATAATGGTGTTGTGGTAACTTGCACAAATTAAAAAAAAGCATAATAATATTATTCTTAATATCACTAGAAAAAAAAAGCCTTTGAAAATTTGTTTGCAATAACTCCATCAGTATCACCAGCAAAGCAGCTTCATTATGATCCCATTATAGAAGAAGAGAATTGTGCGCTGCATTTCCAGATTTCATAATTTGCCGCGTCACGAATGTTAATTCTCCATTATGAACGCTAGTTTACAAGACTGACCGCTTCCGGCTCGTCCTTGCTTCTGAGCATGCGTGTTTGTACTTTTGACTTTCGTCCGATGGACTTGTGTACACACGCTCGGAAAATCTGACAACAGACATTTGTCCACGGAAAATTTTAAAGCCTACCATCCAACATTTGTCCGCGGAAAATCCGACAACAATTTTTTCGATGGAGCGTACAAATGGTCAGATTTTCTGCCAACAGCCTGTCATCACACAATTCTCGTTGGAAAATCCGATCGTATGTAAGTGGCTTAAGGTACTGTTGCCATCTGTTAAATATCATGGATATACCGGCACAAAACCAGTGGACATCAGTGGCAAAACAGAAAAAAAATAGGCATGTGGGCATAGAATGGCTTGACTCCAGGAGGACACAGGTACAAAAACCTCTGCACAACTTATGACTTGCTAATCTGAAAGCAGCAAAATGAGGCACCATGAACACCAGTTGTCAATTCCACATAAACATGTGAGTGAAACTGACTGATATTCTTATTCTTCAAAAATAATCCACATACATCGACTACTAAATGGTCATGAAAGGCAGTCCCAAAGCCAACTCAAGGAGCCAACTTCCGACTCAAGCACTTAGCATGGTGACAACGATGCTGCTAATTGCAATGCACTTTCTTAGTGTTGTCAGCTTGAAACAGGAAACTACTGGTAGGATCTTCATGCAAGAAACTTTGCAACACATCCACAAAAATTGATTTGCTGAAGAATAGTTTATACAGTGAGAGATGTTGCTAAATTTCACAGAACATATAGAATTTGGATTACACACAGTTTGAGACAAAAAGTTTGAGTCTAATCATTAGTTTCCCATGTGTACCCAGTTCTTACGTAAGCTGAGACGAGAAGACATTTATAACAGTCCATCACTCTTTTTTTTTTTTTTCTAATCTTTTGTTTACCGCTTTCCGCAGGAAAAAATTACTTTCCATTATATTTTTTCGGGGGAAAAAACACCGAACAAAACAGATTTGAGCTGGGCTGTAATTAGTCTACAGAGTACAGTCTGTTTGAAAGTCGTGCACATATCACAATTGGAAAACAAAAATGATTATTTTTAATAAATCACAAAGTTCTACAAATATTGGAGAGATTACTTTTTTTTTCTTCAAAATGATGTTCCTTACAAAGGAAAACGATCACATCCTTCCAGCGAGAACTCGTTCTTGTTTGACTCATTGTCCAAATGTTTGCCCCAAAGTGTATTTTGATGAGACTGTCACTTTCCTTAATTAGATCTAAACGCAATCAGTAAAAGTGGAACGTTTAGGTCGTAACACGTTACTGTATTTTCAAAAGTTGTTTCCGATCTAATTAAATCTACAGCTCTCAATTATGGGTAACTATGGTCAACACCAAAAATGACTTATGTGATACAGTCTGTCAGGAGCATTAACCCAACAGCTTTTGTTTTGGTTCCCTTGTAACCAATTTTTTGTATTTCGTTATTTATAAGTATATTTCAAAGTTTGTACATGCAAATTAAAAGAGTGACTGTACAAAGTATGGGATGTATTAACTTCAAAATACAGAATATACATGCAATGAGAAAAGTGTACATCCTAACATAGTTATATAGTACGTGAGGTTAAAAAAAGACACCATCAAGTCCATGAAGTCCAACCTTTGTGTGTGATTATATGCTTATCTAATACTGTAGTTTCTACAAAAATATCGATGCCCCCCGCTGAGACCACCGCCTGTGGAAGGGAATTCCACATCCTTGCCGCTCTAATGCCCCGTACACACGGTCGGACATTGATTGGACATTCCGACAACAAAATCCTAGGATTTTTTCCGACGGATGTTGGCTCAAACTTGTCTTGCATACACACAGTCACACAAAGTTGTCGGAAAATCCGATCGTTCTGAACGCGGTGACGTAAAACACGTACGTCGGGACTATAAACGGGGCAGTAGCCAATAGCTTTCATCTCTTTATTTGTTCTGAGCATGCGTGGCACTTTGTGCGTCAGATTTGTGTACACACGATCGGAAATTCCGACAACGGATTTTGTTGTCGGAAAATTTTATAGCCTGCTCTCAAACTTTGTGTGTCGGAAAATCCGATGGAAAATGTGTGATGGAGCCTACACACGGTCGGAATTTCAGACAACAAGGTCCTATCACACATTTTCCGTCGGAAAATCCGATCGTGTGTACGGGGCATTACAGTAAAGAACCCTCTACATAATTTAAGGTTAAACCTCTTTTCTTCTAATTTTAATGAGTGGCCACGTGTCTTGTTAAACTCCCTTATGCGAAAAAGTTTTATCCCTATTGTGGGGTCACCAGTACAGTATTTGTAAATTGAAATCATATCCCCTCTCAAGCGTCTCTTCTCCAGAGAGAATAAGTTCAGTGCTCACAACCTTTCCTCATAACTAAGATCCTCCAGACCCTTTATTAGTTTTGTTGCCCTTCTTTGTACTCACTCCATTTCCAGTACATCCTTCCTGAGGACTGGCGCCCAAAACTGGATAGTATACTCCAGGTGCGGCCGGACCAGAGTCTTGTAGAGCGGGAGAATTATCGTTTTATCTCTGGAGTTGATCCCCTTTTTAATGTATGCCAATATTCTGTTTGCAGTAGAAGTTATCTTGCTCATTAGGGGCAGATAACAGCCAAAATGTAGGTACAATCACCATACAAACCCCATGTTATTTTTTGGTGTGCAGTATGGGGAATGAAATGGTGCAAGGTGCATTGTGGTCAAGGTTTACTGTGGTATTAAGAGGCTGGTCCAGAACAATGATGTGGAGCAGATGTTAGATGCATGTAGACAGCAAGTGGTTGAAATTGGCTTGAGGTGGTCAGCAGCATCGAGGTGCAAAAAAGGGATGAAAAATAGGTGAAAACACATGGGGGTTGGGGTTTATATCGCCTCCAAACTGCCTGTCAATAGCCTCTGACATGACAGCTGCAAGCCTACCTCCCAACTTTTTGAGATGGGAATGAGGGACACCTATCAGCAAAAGTATGCAGGCATAGGACACACCCCTGGCCACGCCCCCTTAAAGGAGAATTGTACAAAAAACAAGATTTGTTAAATGCACAAATGCTTTTTTTTTACCACTACTATTCCTTTATATTGACTTTTGGAATTTACAAATGCAGCAATTTAGAAATCAGATAAAAGGTTTAGCGCTGGAAAACACTTTTTGATATATAAAAAGTGCATTTTATATACAACTATTTAGATCAGACCAAAATGAGGGACAAATGAGGAGGAATGAGGGACAGAGGGACATTGCTCCAAATCAGGGACAGTCCCTCGAAATCAGGGCTATGGCCACAAGTGTAAGTGAGCCCTTACTGCTTGTTAAGCAGGGCTGGTGCAAGGATTTTTTTACACCCTAGGCGAAACCTCATTTTGCCATCCCCCTGGCTTCACCCCTGACTCCACCCCCTTTGCCCTGTCCATGTATACCCCACCTTTTTAATGAAGCGCCCATCAAATGCAGCCTCACCAGCGCCCATAAATAAATGTTTGCTTGCTTCCATTCATTCGGGAGTCGGGACACAGACACAGTCCTCCACCTACGCTGTGCCTCTGACACTATGTGCGAACGGAGCAGCTGCTGCCTGCTGATGCTGAGACTTAGTTACTTGCTGCAGAGAGTAGGAACACCAGTGGCCGGGCGCCCTAGGCAGCAGTGCACCCTAGGCAGCTGCCTAGTTTGCCTAGTGATAGCACCGACCCTGTTGTTAAGAATACATGTAGATAGGTACAGTCTATTTTTTCCACTGCAGGTGGTGCTCATCTGCAGCAGCAATGCAGATAGAGGGGGAAGTGAAGAGGAGCCCCGTTCCTCTATGATCTCCTTGGTCACAGAGATGCAGCATCAGATTGGATGCTGGTGTCCCATGTGACCTTGGCTGCCATATTGGGTCAAGCAGAGTCTATTTAAGACAAGGATTGTGCATGTGGATAGAGTAGGGACAGGTCACCCATTTGTCAGGGACAGTGCTTAGCGTCAGGGACACTCCATCCTTCCTGGAAGCTTCCTCACTTGGGTACGGACCGACCAGGTTGCATTCCGCCCCTTGAGACAGATGCTGTCGGCACACCTGAGACCCACTGCTGTTACTCATAATTGTACATTCTGTGAGTGCAGCCGGTTGGGTTTTCTTCCCACAGGGCAAGTTTTGAATTCCTGACCCTAATGCCGCGTACACACGAGCGGAATTTCCAACAGAAAGAGTCCGATGGGAGCTTTTCATCGTATATTCCGACTGTGTGTATGCCCCATCGGACTTTTTCTGCCGAAAATTCAGACGGACTTAGATAGAGAACATGTTCTATATTTTTCCAACGGAACAAATTACCAAAAGCGACGCATGCTCTGAAGCAAGTACGAGACGGAAGCTATTGGCTACTGGCTATTGAACTTCCGTTTTCTAGTCCCGTCGTACGTGTTGTACGTCACCGCGTTGTGGACGGTCGGAATTTGGTGTGACCGTATGTATGCAAGACAGCTTGAGCAGAATTCCGTCAGAACTCCGTCGGAAAATCCTTCAGAGTTTATTCCGACGGCAAAACCGGTCGTGTGTACAGGGTGTTAGTTTCAATACAGCTCTGTTTTCCGCAACTGGACTCGGAGTGTTTACTGCTGCCGCAATCACGCTGCATCTCCCAACATACATAACCATTTTAATGTTCATAGTCTGGGCACAGGCTCACCATAAGTACTTTCCTGGTCAAATACCTACCTCTCACCTCATATCCATATGTAGGCAAAGCACAGCCTGTGTTAAAGAAGTCCTTTTAGGTTACCTAGAATATGTCCATTCCTATCCAAGCGGAGATGTTTGGGAGGTTGAATTCTGATAATTCTGCTAGTTTTACGCCTCTCTTTTCTAGTATTCTTTCTCCCTCAACTTAATTTTTTTTTATCTATAATCTTCCTCGATTTTCCTTTATTTTTGTCCTATATGTAAGTCACATTTCTGCTCTTCAGAAAAGCCAGATAGTGACATAACTTCATTAGCAGTCATCAAGAGAGAGCAGTTTGTATAATTACCTCCAATCTGGCAGCATCGCAAACAGCACACAAAGGTAACATCCCATATGGCAATTTCATAGAATGTGAGGATTTCAACAACAGGAAGTCATAAATAGAACATGATTATCTTTAATGCCATAGTCTTTATCTCATTATACCTGCTCATGCCCCTATTCCCTAAAACAACATAATACGGGGATGTAATTACGTTTTTTATTAATACAGAAAAAAGAAATGATGTAAAAAATAAATAAAAAAGCAAAACCGGTTCTATAGGTGACCTTTGTGCTTGTGTAAAATTTGGTTATTATGGTAAGTGCCTCTAAATGTTGTGCTGGAGACATCGGGCAAGGTAGGACTTTTGTCTTAAGTGGTGCCCTCCAACCATACTGGCCTTCCTTTGTCTCAAAACTGGGTTGGATTCATTTAAAACATGTTTGCTGTTTGGGGTTCTCGAGTTTGTCCAACATTCACCAACTTCTAGTATCTCGTTAACCCATTCTTTAAAGCCCACCTCTTTTTTTTGCTAGAGTAAAGAATGGATAAAACCATTGTTACATGATGGAGCATTTTGCTTGGAGTCTCATCGGGGAGATTTCCCAGTAAGGTTATTGTAAAGTCTTGTTTTGTTTTTTTCTTTAGAAAATAATAAACATGTTATACTTACCTGCTTTGTAAAGTGGATTTGCACAGAGCAGCCCGGATCTTCCTCTTCTCAGGTCCCTCTTCGGTGCTCCTGGCCCCCCCTCCTTTTGAGCGCCCCCCACAGCAAGCAGCTTGCTATGGGAGCACCCGAGCCAAGTCCTAGCTCCCTGTGTCCATTCAGACACGGAGCCACAGTCCGGCCCTGCCCCTCTCTCTCCTGATTGGCTGACTGTGATTGACAGCAGCGGGAGCCAATGGCACCACTGCTGTGTCTCAGCCAATCAGGAGGGAGAGTCTCAGATGGCCGAGACACTCGTGGTCTTCGCTGGATAGAGATGGGGTTCAGGTAAGTATTAGGGGGGCCGAGGGGTGCTGCTGCACACAGAAGGCTTTTTATATTAATGCATAGAATGCAAAAAAACTTCTTACAACCCTTTTTCGGCACAACAAGAAGTTAAAGGATATCACTGTGGTGATAAGAGAAATCCTCTTCGGAGACATAATAAAATTCTGCGTTTTCCCTAACTTTAGTCCAGATGACAGTGGTCACTTGGATATAGAGAGTGGCTAATTCCTCCAAGACAGACACCAATTAAACCTGACAGGGGTTCTAATAATTCCCTATTCTCTCCAAAAGAGTTATACAGTGGAACCTTGGTTAACACGGTTAACAAGCGCTTTGAAAGACGAGCAACTTTTTTTTTTCTAATTCTGACCCGGTTTGCGAGTGTTGTCTCGCAAAACGAGCAGAATTCAAGCTAATGGGGTGTGCAGTACCGCATTTGGCCAGAGGTGCTGGGGCACCGGTGACACTCGGAACTGTTCAGAGTCGTTTGGAAATACTTGGAAACACTCGGAAATACTCCATTCCCGAGTGTTTCCGAGCCCTTCCGAGTTCAGCCGAGCTGTCCCTGAATATTTACGAGGCTCTCTGGAGCCCCCCCCCACCTCTGGCCACATGCGGTATTGCATGCAATAGAAGTCAATGCGGAACAAATTATCTTAGTTTCCAATTACTTCTATGTGTAAACTCGCTTTGATATGCGAGTGCTTTGGATTACAAGCATTCTCCTGGAACAGATTATGCTCATAATCCAAGGTTCCATTGCAATGGAAAATGAATGTTGCAATAAGATTCACTGGTTTTACACACACAGCAAATGTTACACGGGTTGCCAACAGTCATAAACAGCTTTTAGACACATCTGACTTGCTGCCTCTACTGGTAAATGTGGGCTTTCACCCAGACAAGGAGTCTACAGTGGAGTAGACAAAATCAGAAGAAAAATCCAACACGAGGAAAGACCTTTGATTTTCATATTGTGTGTTCACAACTTTCGACATCTGATTCAGACTTTCCAAACAAAATTTTTCAAAGGGAAACTGGAAACGTTTCAAAACAAAATATGCTGCTTATAGAGGTCTGTGTCTAAACCTGCACTAAGGAAACAACCAGTATGGTAGGAAATACAAGAAATATATATATTTTTTTAAATTATGCTGTGTAAATAGGAACACAAATAGGAAACATATAGTGGGGGGTCTCTCAAATTTCACGGCAAAAGTGGAAATACAATTTCAAGTATCTGACAAGCTCATCCTAAATGATTTTACCAAGGCAACCCAAAAATTTGTCTTGGTGGTGGGTTCTTAGAGGTTTCTAATGTGCTTTGTTTTTCTAAAAGTAAGAGGAGATATTTGAAGATTTCTATCACGCATTGTAGTAAATCAAAGTGTCAAAGAGAGAAAGGAGACATCTGGTACAATTGTTGCATTTTAATTGCATACCTCACTGATGGTACTCTAAAAGAGCCATTTTCAACCAGGGTGCTCAGGCACACTGGGGTACCTTCAGGTATCTTCAGGTGCCTTGGCAACCACACCTAAAAATTGCCCAAAAATTGTATACAAGCCAGTGGGTGGATGAAGCCTGTCTTTTAGTTACACAAAGCCACAGGTTTTCATTGTGCACCATAACTAGGACATCATCAGTTGAAAAGGAGGTCGTTGGGTGCCTGCTCAAGATCCTTGCTTGCTCCTCTCCCTCAGCATTGGGGTCCCATTATTATTATTATTATACAGGGTTTATATAGTGCCAACAGTTGACGTAGCGCTTTACAACTTGGCAGTGATGGGAGTAAGTCACACATGTGCAAGTCACAAGCAAGTCTCAAGTCTTAACCTTCAAGTCATAAGCAAGTCCCAAGTTACTGTGGCCAAAAGCAAGCAAGTCAAGTCGAGTCCCTGCTAGAAGTCAAGCAAGTCAAGTCAAGTCATTTCCCGGGGGGGAGCTTTTTTTTGTGGGGGGGGGGGGCGGCTTTTGCCTAGGCCAAGACACAGAACTGGTGGTGCCAAGTCATTGCAAGTCATTGCAAGTCAGATAGCCCAAGTCAAAGTCAAGTGGAAAGTCATTAGTGACAAGTCAAAGTCAAATCGAGTCATTTATTTAATTTTGTCAAGCAAGTCGCAAGTCCTCAAACAGGTGACTCGAGTCTGACTCGAGTCAAGTCATGTGACTCCAGTCCCCCACCTCTGCAACTTGGGGGTAGACAGTACAAATACAATACACTTTGATACAGTAGGAATCAGAGAGCCCTGCTCCTTAGAGCTTACAATCTATGAGGGAAGGTCAAAAGATACAAGAGGTAATAACTATGGGTGATGTGCTGATTGAGAAGATAAATGTACAGTTGTTAGGTGGGGGCCAGATAGGCTTCTTTGAAGAGATGAGTTTTCAGGGATTGTCTGAAAGTGGATAAAGTAGGAGAAAATTGGACAGCTTGGGGTAGAGCATTCCAGAGGATGGGAGAGGCTCTGGAGATGTCCTAACGTGAGCATGGGATGAGGTGACAAGGGAGCTTGAGAGCAGGAGGTCTTGGGAGGAGCAAAGAGAACGATTAGGTTGGTATTTTGAGACTAGGTTAGTGATGTAGCTGGGGGCCAGGTTGTGGATGGCTTTGTAAGTTATAATTAGTATCTTGAATTTATTATCTGAGTGAAAGAAACTGAGGGAGAAGGGAAACAATGGAATACTAGTCAGTACCAGTGTGTAAAGGTGTGTGCTTTGGAAGAATCAATCAACTCTAATGTTGAGTGTCCGATGTGTGGGATGTTGCTGCATTGTGTAAAACTTTTATTTTCATTTTTTTAAACTTTAGAATGGGGTGCCTTGGAATTGTCCATAATTTTAAAGAGCTCCTTGACTGACAGGAGGTTGAGAAACACTGCTGTAAAAGCTTAAAGGCCAACCCTCCAGGGGTAAAGTATATTTTTTAACTTACCTTTTTATTTTTTCTTCGGCCTGGTCTCTTGTATGATATGTTTAGGTCCTCTTTCACTTCAGGATTCTCCTGGTAGTAGATGGTCAGTAGATGGCTCTGGATGTGAAGACACTACTATCTGCATTGCCACACTGGCAGGGTGCCGTGCTTAGGTGGTGGGGCCATCACTCTTTGCATTCACTGTCTTTTCTCAGTCTTCCAGGTTGAGTGTTGTCATTTAACTGCTTGCTGACTGCCCTATAGCAGTTTCACTGCTACAGGGCGGCTGCACTGCGCAGGATCATGTATAAATATGTGATCCTGCACTTTCGGGTATCGGGCACAAGTGCACACTGCTGGAGGCTTGCTCCCACTGTGATTCTACACGGCGGGACCTGATCAGCGGCTCCCGTGGACCCGATGTCCGCCCACACCTACTGATCATTCAGGACACAGGCAGAATGGCAGTCAGTCTATGTAAACAAGGCAGATCGCCATTCTGTCAGTAAGGGATGCATTGATCCTGTGATCCTGCAAAGCAGGGACACGGATCTATGCCTTCCCCTAGTACAAGCCCCTCCCCCAGTACAGTAAAATACCAGCTAGGCACACAGTCAACCCTTTGATCGCCCCTGATGTTAAGCCCTTCCCAGCCAGTGTCATTAGTACAGTGAAAGTGCATATTTTTAGCACTAAAATGTTTTATGTTTAAAATTGAAATGTGATCTGCTGCATTAGAAATCCTACACCATAGGTTAGAGGAAAGTTAATAATGCATGAAAATGTAACTGTGCTGACCAAAAAGTGCTTATACAATATTGCCACTAAAACGGTGTATACTACGTGTGCACAAACCTCAATATTTTATAACTTTAAAGTGCAAAGTAATAATGTATTGTGCAATTTATCAGGTGCAAAATATCACAAACCCCAGAACATAGTTTTTTTTTTTTTTTTTTTACATTAATCCCCAAAGTCCACTTCACAATAATTATCACTTAAAATCCCATGTGCATAGTATGCACCAATTCTCATCCGTGCTCTATAAAAAGCCTTTTCACCACTTCATGTGCCACCACCACCTTCTGAAATGGGCACTCACCAGAACCTAGAAAACACTTTGCCTTTGGTTTATATTGGGATAACCAAACCACTTTCCTGGTGTTTCTCCAACTAGGTTGCCGCTAGTTACTCCTCATATCTCCATGTCAATCTTGGTATCTCATAAGAAGTAAACATCCATCATTGCGCAACATGTTTTTAAAAAATGTATTATGATCAATGAGGTAAGCATTCAAAATATATAAAATGTGCACTCACAATTCAGGTGCCTTAAGACCGGCACTGAGTCTTTCCGGCAGTGACTTTTTGGGTTTAGCCCCGCCGCTTCGTCTCCCCGGGATCGGCGTACGTTCCAAGCCTCGATCTGGTAAGGGTTGGCACAGGAAGAGACGTCGGCCATTACCCAGAAGCTTCTACGCGTTTCACAAACAGCGCATTTCGCATACAGCTTCCTGATGATGCATGTATGTACGGTGAATGGGAACGCACCGGACCCCTGCCTTAGTGTCACTGGTCCCCAAAAAAGTGTCAAAAGTGTCAGTTAGTGTCCAATTGCAATATAGCAGCCCCACTATAATCCACTGATAGCCACCATTACTAGTAAAAAAAAAAGAAATAAACACAAATTCCATAAATATATCCTTTAGTTTGTAGACGCTATAACTTTTGTGCAAATCAATCAATATATACGCTTATTTGGATTTTTGT
Organism: Aquarana catesbeiana; assembly: GCF_042186555.1. NCBI lineage: Eukaryota > Metazoa > Chordata > Amphibia > Anura > Ranidae > Aquarana > Aquarana catesbeiana. The sequence continues at coordinate 46,634,110 of NC_133325.1, forward strand.
TACCAAAATATGTATACATATTTGCCTAAATTTATGAAGAAATTAGATTTTTTAATTTTTTTTATTGGATGTGTTTTATAACAGAAAGTAAAAAATATTTTATATTATATATATATATATATATAATATGTATATATATATATATATATGTATATATATATATATATATATATATATATATATATATATTTTTTTTTTTTTTTACTTTCTGTTATAAAACACATCCAATAAAAAAAATTTAAAAATCTAATTTCTTCATAAATTTAGGCCAATATGTATTCTGCTACATATTTTTGGTAACAAAAATCCATGCATATATATATATATATATATATATATATATATATATATATATATATATATATATATATATATATATTTTTTTTTTTTTTTTTTTTCAAAATTGACGTTCTTTTTTTGTTTATAGCGCAAAAAAATAAAAACCGCAGAGGTGATCAAATATCACCAAAAGGAATCTCTATTTGTGGGAAAAAAGGACAACAATTTGTTCGGTTACAGTGTCACACGACTGCGCAACTGTCAGTTAAAGCAACACAGTGCTGTATTGCAAAAAATGGTCTCGTCAGGGAGGGGGGGTGGGGAATCTTTTCTGGAGTTGAAGTGGATAACTCAGGTGGTGTCATTTAGGTGTCACTTAACTCAGAGGTTTACCTTCACCACAAGGTGAACCCATTTACCCTTGTGCTAAAGAAGAGGCAATGCAGGGGTCAGCTCCAGATTAAAGGTGAGTACTGCAGCCAGAGCTGCCGTGAAAAAAAAAAAAAAATACACTTTGGACATTTTAAAAATAAACAGAGTTGGAAGATAAAGCCCAGGGTTGAATAAAGAAAGGGAGAATAGTAGACTTAAGTACGCTTATAGAAAACAGCGTGAATGGTGCTATATCAGAAAGGGCGCTGACCTTGGGAGAATGTGCTCTTTTGCTCTTTCTGTTCTCAGGCGTATACATTATGATTTACTCAAGCACATAACAAGAAGCCATTGAAAAGAACAGTAGTAAGTACTCAATTTCATTCCAATGAAATGAACAATAACAGGCCACGGGGTGAGAAACTTTTCAAAAGCTTGTCCTTTCAGTAGAACAGTCATGTTCTGATTATATATATATATATATATATATATATAAAAAGAACTTTTTTACATTTTGTTTCAGAGTGAAGTCATTGGAAAAGTAAATGGCCCGAAGAAGTCTTCCAGTTCTGTTCATCGCTGGAGAAGAAACGATGATTGCAAGGTCTGTGTTCGGTTTGAACCTTTTGGACGCAGTGGGTGGATTTAATAAAGGCAAATAGACTGTGCACTTTGTAAGTGCAGTTGCACCAATTTTTTCCAGAGCTTAGTTAATGTGGTGAGGCTTCACTTTGTAAAAGAATACCCAATCAGGTGCAAGGAGAATTTAAAAAAAAAAATGTGTTTACCTTGCACATGATTGGATGATGAAAATCAGCAGATGTTTACCAAATTTACTAACCTCTGGGGAAAATGAGTGCAACTGTCTTTGCAAAGTGCACAGTCTTTTTTGCCTTTAGTAAATTCACCTCCATGGGTATCATCTGTGGTGTCTGTTGTATGTTCGCTTCCTATTCTGAATCTCTCCTGAGTCGGTGTCTTGCCGAGAAAGTTCCCTCGGCGGATAAGGACCCGCCCTGTACTGCGCAGGCGAGGGGCCCTCTTACAGGCGCCATGTACAGCTGATTTTCACCTATTCCCCTTTGGCTATTTCCGCCGGATCCTACTGCGCAGGCGGGGGGTCCTTATCCGCCGAGCGGAACTTTCTCGGCAGAACACCGGTTACTTCCAAATGGAACTGTCTGTCTGTCATCCCATTTCAAAACTATGGGCAATAATATGGAAGTGGCCCATCACCCATTTTGTGGCTGCAACTGCTTTCTGGGAAGGCTTTCCAAAATATTTTTTGTCAGAACTTGTCCAAATGTGGACCCATTCAGCTAAAAAAAAGCATTTCTGGGGTCAGATACAGTAGTTGATTGGGAAAACCAGGCTCACAGTCAGAATTCTAATTCCTCTCAAAGTCGTTCAGTAGGGTATTGATGTTAGGGTTCTGGGCAGTGCCTTCATGTTCCTTCATACCTTGGAGAAACTTGAGTGGAGCTAGCTTCGTACACAGCGGCACAGTCATCCTGGAACAGGAAACGGCCTTACCCAAACTGCCGCCTCAAGCTTGGAAGCACACATTTGTCAACAATATCAAAGTATGGTGTAGCATTATTTGGAAACACATGAGCTCAATAATTTGGAAGGGGTCCACATTTTTGGTCATACAGTGTAGAAGCCTAGAGGGTCGGGGTTGGTAATGCCTAGCTTACAAAAGCACAGATTTAGCCATACATTTTCTGAGAACGTCATTGAAAATGAGAAAATAAGTCTGTTCCAGATCTAAGAATCCTCTCTGCTGCGGATACTCTGGTTTCTGGCACAAGAGCCAGTCTGTGCTCATGATCCAGAAACACCAATATATACATGCCACATACCCATGTCAAATTCTCTATGTGCCTTTATTCAACCATCCTTCATACCACAAATGGCATGACAGCATACATATTGTTCCCCAGCCAGGAACCTCCCCTCCTTTATGTGTTTCACCACAATTGGCTTAGTCGGAAGGGTAGCATCATTATGACTAAGCCAATTGTGGTTAAATGCGTCAAAGAGGGGCCATCCCTGGGCAAGGACGCTTTGCATGCTGTTATGCCATTTCAAATCAAATTTGACTGGGATCATTTTGTATGCTGTCATGCCATTTGTGGTTGAATAAAGGCACCCCCTCCTTGATGCGTTTCACCACAAAGTCGTAAAGTAAGCATTCTTATGACTAAGCCAATTGTGGTGAAATGCGTCAAGGAGGGGCCATCCCTGGGCAAGGACGCTTTGCGTGCTGTTATGCCATTTGTAGTAAAATAAAGGCATATAGAGGAGCTAAAGCGGAGTTCCACCCATTTAAAGGTCAGCAGCTACACAATTGTAGCTGCTGACTTTTAATAAACAGAGACTCACCTGTCCCACGGTTCAGCGATGCGGCCGCCCAAAGCATCGCTTCTCTCCCCCTCCTCTCTGTGGCGCCGGTATTGCAAGTGTGGGTGCCCAGGCTGCGCGTTGTGAATGGCCGAGCAATCTTCTGGGACCTGTGACGTGTCCCAGAAGATTGCAGGGAGGGAGGGGGGAGAGGTGATCTTCCGCTTGGCGCCACAGCGCCAAGAGAGGAAGTGGGAGCTGGGCACCTGTGAAAACTAGGTACCCGCCCCCCCCCGCCTAAAAAAAAAAAAAAAAATGACATTTGAAATGTGGCATGTCAGGGGGTCATGAGTACTTAAAGCAGAAGTTCTATTTTTGGGTGGACCTCCGCTTTAACACTTGTGTGGTTTGTGTATATCATTGAGAGAATAAGACTGCACTGAACCACCTCCCTTCCTTGTCTCCTTCACTGGAAACACTGCAGAGAGATCTTGCTTCCCCTGCAGGTCAACCTACATTACCATGTGGTGCTCTGTGTTTTTGAATTGCAGAGTTTGACCCAGTAGACTACTAATTCAGTTAAAACAACTGAAATCTGTGGTCAGCGGGTTAACTGAGATCTATCAATAGTGTTTCCTGGAAAGGACACAAGGAAGGTGGTGTAGCTTATAGACCACACTTTCCACACCAGGGACAAACTTTATGGAGTTCTCATTTAATTAATCTATGTTGCACCAGTGTACTCTATAGCACTGTGCTAAAAACATTTTATAAGAGACCCTGCACCCAAAGTATCTTACAATTGAATATCCCCACCACTTTTCAGATGTAGCACACTTCCTAAGGAGCTGCTGGTAAATTTGATCCTATTTCCCCCTTAGAGCACACACAGCCAGGCACACCACATTTTCTGCACTCTTCCACTGGCTCCAAAAACGGTTCAGGGATTTTTTGGGGGTTTTTATTTGGAATGATGAACTTGGATAGGGAGCATTGGATCCCCCCAAAAAACTGTAGAACTGAACAACTTGAGGACTAATCAAACTTCTGAATCTCTATGCTGATGGTCACCTCCTTCCGGAGTTAAAAGCAACACACAGTCACTTTTCTTCAGCATTGGGGTCATCTACTACATAGCCAAAGGATTATCGGTTGCCTCCTGCCGATAACCACCAGGTTCTTTCTAGGGAGTAGGGATGAGCCGAACACCCCCCGGTTCGGTTCGCACCAGAACCCGCGAACGGACCGAAAGTTCGCACGAACGTTAGAACCCCATTGACGTCTATGGGACTCGAACGTTCGAAATCAAAAGTGCTCATTTTAAAGGCTAATTTGCATGGTATTGTCCTAAAAAGGGTTTGGGGACCCGGGTCCTACCCCAGGGGACATGTATCAATGCAAAAAAAACTTTTAAAAACGGCCGTTTTTTCGGGAGCAGTGATTTTAATGATGCTTAAAGTAAAAAAAAAAAAGTGAAATATTCCTTTAAATATCGTACCTGGGGGGTGTCTATAGTATGCCTGTAAAGTGACGCGTGTTTCCCATGTTTAGAACAGTCCCTGCACCAAATGTCATTTTTAAAGGAAAAAATCTCATTTAAAACTGCTTGCGGGTTTAATGTCATGTCGGGTCATGGCAATATGGATGAAAATCAGTGAGACAAACGGCATGGGTACCCCCCAGTCCATTACCAGTCCCTTTGGGTCTTGTATGGATATTAAGGGGAACCCCGCACCCAAATTAAAATAAGGAAAGGTGTGGGGCCACCAGGCCCTATATACTCTGAACAGCAGTATACAGGCGGTGCAAACAAGACAGGGACTGTAGGTTTGTTGTTAAGTAGAATCTGTTTGTAATTTTGAACATTTTTAACGTGTTTAGCTCCAGCCAAAAAATCTTTTCTAAGCTTTTTGGAAAACATAGGGAAGGGTTATCACCCCTGTGACATTTGTTTTGCTGTCTTTCCTCCTCTTCAGAAGATTTCACCTCACTTTTTTGTCCCAATGAAAAATGTTTTTTGAAAATTTGGGTTTTTTTGTGGAACAAGGATTGGAAAGCATCAGTGGAAAGGAGAACTTGTTTTCCCATATTAACTCTTACAGGAGAGAATTTCCCTTCCTAGGGGTAGATTTCATCTCACTTCCTGTTGTCTCCTTCCGTTTGCAAGTAGGAGTCGTTTGTAAGTTAGATGTTTGAAAGTAGGGTCCTGCCCTATATACTCAGCAGAAATTTGGGCCTTAGGTGTTGCTGTGGCCACAACACTGTAAGCCCTCACAGGGCCCTGCTGTGAAATATTAGATCAAGAATTGTAATTACATGCCCCTGTTGAACAGGAGCTGAAAAATTAGGCCTTAGGCACTGGTGCTGGTGCCACAACACTGCAACCCCTCACAGACACTCTAGTTGGAACGCAGGAACGAGCCCTGCTGCAAATTATTGCTTCAAAAATTGTAATTACACGCCCCTGTTAGACAGGGGCAGAAAAATTGGGCCTTAGGCACTGGTGCTGGTGCCACAACACTGCAACCCCTCACAGACACTCTAGTTGGAACGCAGGAACGAGCCCTGCTGCAAATTATTGCTTCAAAAATTGTAATTACACGCCCCTGTTAGACAGGGGCAGAAAAATTGGGCCTTAGGCACTGGTGCTGGTGCCACAACACTGCAACCCCTCACAGACACTCTAGTTGGAACGCAGGAACGAGCCCTGCTGCAAAGTATTGCATCAAAAATTGTAATTACACGCCCCTGTTAGACAGGGGCAGAAAAATTGGGCCTTAGGCACTGGTGCTGGTGCCACAACACTGCAACAAGCTATCAGCGTGATGATTGAGGAGGAAGAGGATAATTACTCAGGGATAGTCACTCAGCATCAGCATAGGCAGTCTTTGAAGGGATCTGAGATTTCAAAAAAAATTATTCGGTTACATCAGCATCAGGTGCTTGGTAGCTGGTGGTGATCCAAGACTCATTCATTTTTATGAAGGTCAGCCGATCGACCGAGTCGGTGGACAGACGCACCCTGTGATCGGTTACCACGCCTCCAGCAGCACTGAATGTGCGTTCCGAAAGAACGCTGGATGCAGGACAGGCCAGTAGCTCAATTGCATACTGTGCAAGCTCTGGCCAGTGATCCATCCTCAAGACCCAGTAACCCAGAGGATTTTCGGTGGGAAAGGTGTCCAAGTCTGATCTTGCCCCTAGGTATTCCTGCACCATGTAAAACAGACGCTGGCGATGGTTGCTGGAACCGATCATACCTTGGGGCTGCGGACCAAAAAATTGTCTGAACGCATCGGTCAGACGGCCACCTTCTCCACCGCTCCTTCTTTGACTGACCGAAGCCTCAGCAACACGTTGTCCAGAAACAGGAGTTTGTAACCTCCCAGTCTCTGGGAACGCGTTGCACAGACCTTTCTGCAAGGCCTCCCGAAGATGTTTCATCCTCTGCTCCCTCTGCGATGGCAAGATAAGGTCCGCAACCTTACCCTTGTAACGTGGATCAAGGAGGGTTGCCAGCCAGTATTGGTCCTTCTCCTTGATACCACGAATACGAGGATCCTTACGCAGGCTTTGCAGGATCAGGGAGGCCATGCAGCGTAGGTTTGCTGAGGCATTCGGTCCGGAGTCCTCTGGGTCACTAAGAACGACATGGTCCGCAGCCACCTCCTCCCAGCCACGTACAAGTCCATGTGTTTCTTGGGACTGATCCCTTAAAGACTGCTGCTGATGCTGAGTGCCAGGCTCCACCTCCATACTGACACAATCTTCCTCCTCCTCCTCTTCCTCCTCGTCCTCTTCCTGTGTGATCGGCGGGCACGCAGGAACACTGTCTGGATAAAGGGGGCCTTGAGAGCTAAGGAAGTCCTCCTCTTCCTGCCTCTGTTCTGCCTCAAGTGCCCTGTCCATTATTCCACGCAGCGTGTGCTCCAACAGGTGGACAAGGGGGACAGTGTCACTGATGCATGCACTGTCACTGCTCACCATCCTCGTGGCCTCCTCGAATGGTGACAGGACAGTGCATGCATCCCTGATCATGGCCCACTGGCGTGGGGAAAAAAAACCAAGCTCCCCTGACCCTGTCCTGGTGCCATAGTCGCACAGGTACTCATTGATGGCCCTCTGCTGCGTGTGCAGCCGCTGCAGCATGGCCAACGTTGAGTTCCACCTGGTGGGCATGTCACAGATTAGGCGGTTCTTGGGCAGGTTAAACTCCTTTTGGAGGTCCGTCAGCCGAGCACTGGCATTATATGACCGGCGGAAATGCACACAGACTTTCCTGGCCTGCCTCAGGACATCCTGTAAGCCCGGGTACCTGCCCAAGAACCGCTGCACCACCAAGTTAAGGACGTGAGCCAAACAGGGCACATGGGTCATTTGTCCCTGTCGGAGGGCAGAGAGGAGGTTGGTGCCATTGTCGCAAACCACCATTCCTGCCTTAAGTTGGCGTGGCGTCAACCACCTCTGAACCTGCCCCTGCAGAGCTGACAGAACCTCTGCCCCAGTGTGGCTCCTGTCCCCCAAGCACACCAGCTCAAGCACCGCATGGCATCTTTTGGCCTGCGTACTTGCGTAGCCCCTTGAACGCCTACGGAGCACCGCTGGTTCCGAGGAAGAGGCCATGGAGGAAGAAGAAGAGGAGGGGGTGGAGGAGAGAGGTGTGTCACAATCAGCATTTTGGAGGCGTGGTGGCGGAACAACCTCCAACACTACTGCACCTTGTCCTGCATCCTTCCCAGCTGCCAGCAGAGTCACCCAATGCGCCGTGAAACTTAGGTAACGTCCCTGTCCATGCCTGCTGGACCATGAGTCAGCGGTAATATGCACCTTACCGCTGACCGCCCTGTCCAGCGAGGCATGGACATTGCCTTCCACATGCCGGTAGAGAGCCGGAATCGCCTTCCGTGAGAAAAAGTGGCGTTTGGGTACCTGCCACTGAGGAACCGCACATTCCACAAACTCACGGAAGGGGGCAGAGTCTACCAACTGAAAAGGCAGCAGTTGAAGTGCTAGCAATTTTGCCAAGCTAGCATTCAACCGCTGGGCATGTGGATGGCTGGGAGCAAACTTCTTTCGGCGGTGCAGCAGCTGGGGCAGGGAAATTTGCCTGGTACAATCTGACGTCGGTGTACCAAAAGCAGATTGCCCACAAGTACTTGGCTGTGACACACCTAATTCTACACCTTCATTCCTCTCACTGCAGGTCTCAGAGAGGACTGAAGGTCTAGTGGGGTTGGAAATCTCAGCTGATGAGGAGCAAGGAGAGATCCTCTTTGTTCTTTGGTGTGGGTCTTTTAGATACGCTTGCCAACGAACTGCATGGCAGGTCAACATATGTCTGGTCAAGCATGTGGTACCCAAGCGGGAGATATTTTGGCCACGCGAGATACGCTTGAGACATATGTTGCAAATAGCAGCGGTGCGATCTGATGCACTCGTCTCAAAAAAGGCCCACACCAAAGAACTTTTTGAATAACGCGCAGAGACTGCAGCGCCCTGCACATGTGGAGCTTTGGGGTGTGATGCAGTCAATGTGCTGCCCTTAGGCTGGCCCCTGGAGGGCATCCTGCCTCGTTGGTGATGTGCTGCCGCCTCCTCCTCCTCCTCCTCCTCCTCCTCCTCCTCCTCCTCTCTCCTATCAGGCACCCACGTTGAGTCAGTGACCTCATCATCCCCTCCCTCCTCATCACTGGAGCAAACCTGGCAGTATGCTGCAGCAGGGGGAGCATGACTGCCAGATTGCTGTCCTTCTTGGGCACCCCCTCTGTCCGCGCTCATGTTACTGCCTTCATCGAGCTCAGTATCGTCATCAGAGCCTTCCAAACGCTGGGCATCCTCCTGGAGCATGTACCCAACACTGTGGTCAAACAGTTCGAGGGAATCCTCATGAGGACATGGTGGAGCTAGGGAAGGAGTCACTGATGACATTGAGCTGAGGGAAGAGGCCGCTGCTTTGCCAGACAAAGCACCCTGGGCATGGGTGAGAGAGGATGAGGAGGATGAGGACGGCTTGGTCATCCACTCGACCAAGTCTTCCGCATGTTGCGGCTCAACATGGCCAGCTGCCGAAAAAAAGGCCAAGCGTGTCCCATGGCCACGTGCTGATGAGGATGCACCGTCTCCACGACCAGCACTAGACACAGAGCCTGCTTGCCCTCTCTTATTGGCTTGTGACTGTCTGCCTCTCCTTCTTGGCCTTCCAGACATACTAATGGCCTGTAGCTGCACTAAGCTGGGATAGAACACCTGTAATTTTCTTCAAGTAGCTTTATATACTGTAACCAGACAAGCCTGCCTGTCAGTAGGAAGATAAGAGGAACGGATCTAGCTGAACACTGTGAGCAGGACGCACTGTACTAAATGTAAATAGTCTAGCTGCCTGACCGTGGTACTAATAGGATCAAATAGAACACCTGTAATTTTCTTCAGGTAGCTTTATATACTGTAACCAGACAAGCCTGCCTGTCATTAGGAAGATAACAGGAACGGATCTAGCTGTACACTGTGAGCAGGACGCACTGTACTAAATGTAAATAGTCTAGCTGCCTGACCGTGGTACTAATAGGATCAAATAGAACACCTGTAATTTTCTTCAGGTAGCTTTATATACTGTAACCAGACAAGCCTGCCTGTCAGTAGGAAGATAACAGGAACGGATCTAGCTGTACACTGTGAGCAGGACGCACTGTACTAAATGTAAATAGTCTAGCTGCCTGACCGTGGTACTAATAGGATCAAATAGAACACCTGTAATTTTCTTCAGGTAGCTTTATATACTGTAACCAGACAAGCCTGCCTGTCAGTAGGAAGATAACAGGAACGGATCTAGCTGTACACTGTGAGCAGGACGCACTGTACTAAATGTAAATAGTCTAGCTGCCTGACCGTGGTACTAATAGGATCAAATAGAACACCTGTAATTTTCTTCAGGTAGCTTTATATACTGTAACCAGACAAGCCTGCCTGTCAGTAGGAAGATAACAGGAACGGATCTAGCTGAACACTGTGAGCAGGACGCACTGTACTAAATGTAAATAGTCTAGCTGCCTGACCGTGGTACTAATAGGATCAAATAGAACACCTGTAATTTTCTTCAGGTAGCTTTATATACTGTAACCAGACAAGCCTGCCGGTCAGTAGGAATTTAACAGGAACGGATCTAGCTGAACACTGTGAGCAGGACGCACTGCATTAAATGTAAATAGTCTAGATAGAAGATAACAGGAACAGATCTAGCTAAACTGAATACAGTGTATATATATATATGCAACACCTGGGATGCATATATATACACAATACACTGTAAGTGCAGCTAACTGACTGACTGTTCTGCCTAATCTATCTAACTCAAATCAAATGACACTGTCTCTCTCTCTCTCTATCTCTCAGCACACCGGAACACACACTACACAGGGCCGCCGTGCAGGCGGCCTTATATAGTGTGGGGTGTGTACTAAATCCCCTGAGCCATAATTGGCCAAAGCCACCCTGGCTTTGGCCAATTACAGCTCTCTCTACTGACAGCGCTGTGATTGGCCAAGCATGCGGGTCATAGTGCATGCTTGGCCAATCATCAGCCAGCAATGCACTGCGATGCCGCAGTGAATTATGGGCCGTGACGCGCCACACGAATTTAGCGCGAACGGCCCATAACGTTCGCAATTCGGCGAACGATCGAACAGCCGATGTTCGAGTCGAACATGGGTTCGACTCGAACACGAAGCTCATCCCTACTAGGGAGATTGACACAGACACACGCCACCATAAGACAGCTGTCCCACCAACTTCCTCCTGATTCTCCAGACCCGACTTTATCTTTGAACATGGATTTGCAAATAGGCTCCCCAGTTAAGCCTAGCTGGGACTTCGGTTTCTGCCTAAAGACTTCCTCTAGGATCCTGCACCGGGGGGCAGAGCCCCTACACAGGGGTCTCCTCCTGCAAGACTGGACCCAACAACACTGCACCCTGCTGCCCAGGCCTCAGACTATGTATGGGCTCTCTCACCACCTACTGGGCACACCTCCCCAGGGATTGGCTAAAGTTCCATAAATATACCTAGCAGCCTACTCTTCACTAGGAGGGTCCTACACAGAATAGAGATGATTTTGGTGAAGCCAGTTACACTGTCAGTATATTTTTGGATAAAAACATAGGGGGAAAGCATGCAATACAGCATCTCAGCAGACAGAACCCCAGGGGAGATAAAACCCAGGAATTAGGGACCCCATCTCTATGAAAGGACCATTTACTCTAATTTCTTTAGCTTTAGTTATTCACTGACTAAAATAACTACCTGCATATGAGGTCATCTTTTTCTTTGTCAATAGTAAACGTAGGCAGCTTTCTATTTGTCATTGCTAAGTAACGATTAGCCATACAGTCAGTAAGATGCAAACGATAACTTCATCTAATGTATAAGCCAAGAGGGAAAGGGTGGCATAGAAACCCACCAAGTACACCTACGTAGTCGTGCTACCTGCAGAAATATGCAGTAAAAGTTATAAGAAGGTAAACACAAAGAATGATGTACCTTCTTACCTTCCTGTAGGCTGGAACCCAAGATGATAATGTCACGATGGACCTTTGTCATAACAGTGTAACCTAAGTATGATAACGAACGCAATAACTTCCATTCTTTTCCACTACTTTTCTATTTTTCCTTCTTCCACTCCTCTCCATACCTTCTCCCCCCATGCTCTGCAGGACACCACTGGATACCTTGTACCAAGTACATAATCTTACACTCTTATGATACTGCTATTTTAGTTACCCCAGACTTTGTCTGTAGGACACTTTTGAATCCTGTGTACCAATGTATATTACCTCATACTCTCAAGACATTTCTATTCTAGCTATTCCAGATTTACATACCTACCTATACTCATATATTCCATACAGTGAGTACGCCTTGCAAGACCTATGGGAGAAGTTTGGGTCCACACATTCTTTTTCAAATCTTTGCCATGCCTGCCTCGCATCTGGCCTCGGTCCTCCTTGCTGTGGTCTACGTCCCTTCAGCTCCTGGGGGAGATACCCTCCACTGACCCTGCTTGGGATCAGTCTCTGAAGCCTATCGTCTGACAAGTAAGTATGGGATGATCGTTTCAGGCTTCTTGCTCTTGTCCAATCATAACCTATACCCTAATATATACTTTATCTGTTTTTACAGACATCAGATATGCACATCAGCCCCTGATGAAGCGAGGAAAGTGGGAGTGGGAGGGGGAGGGTGGATGATGCAGGGTGTGTGCTAATGAGGTCAGCTGGTCAACTCCTTCCTGTGTCATGACCTAAAGTCTGATCAGGAAGAAGACATTACTAATGGAAACGTCTGGAAACATGGATTTAGACAAGAAAAGTCAGGTACTGTAGATTTAATGGAATGCTTTGATATGTTTTAAAAAAAAAAGTACATGAATGCTATATTGGTGCATAGGGGGGCTGGAATTTAGAAAAAAAAAGTGTGCCAAGGTGAACTTACCCTTTAAAGTGACACTAAACTCAGATTTAACAAAAACATTTCTAATCAAGGATGTATTCTTAAAGTTGTTGTAAACCTCAGACATGAAATATGAACAAAGCATATCCCTCTATAGTGTGTACTTGTCTCAATTCAGAGCACTATGTCATTTCTGTCTGCTGCTTCGTTCCACTGATATCAGCATGAATCACTTCTGGCAAGTTTTCCTGACCCCAGAGGAAAAAAAAGTGACAGGGGAGGGAGTTCAGGCACACAGCCTGTGGTTGACAGCCTCAGCTGTGTGCCTGTGTGCTGTGTGAAGGGGGCTGTTCCTTTCCTCCAATCAGCTCTCAGAGTACTCCTTAGTATATTTACCAGTCTCTTGTTCACCTTATGAGTGGTGCAGTGCATTGTGGTTGTTCATTGGGCCGGACAAATGGTCGAACGTCCTGATAATTCAGTTGTTTGGCAAACGTGCGAAAAGCCAATGTTCGGCCCAAGCTCGGGCCGAACCGTTTCCCATCCCTAGACCCCAGTCTCTGGTGGGTACTATATAATGCAGACCCCAGTCTTTGGTAACAGAAGTACTCCCTTCTACCTCCTAAACTACCCATGATGGCAAGTGCCGCCAGGTAGAGGAAAGGCAGACCAGTGAACCTCTAATGCTCTGGTAATTCTGTCATGGGTATACTTTGTAAGACATGTGAACCGGGTTGTCCCTGGAGTAATCAAAAAGGATAAGAGCACTATAGGTTCTGACAAAAAATATATAAATATTTTTTTACTAGCAACCAATCAAAAAAAAGAGTTTGGATTTCCTTGTCAGAACTTACATTCCAGCCCCTTTGGCATTCTCCATATATGAACATCCAGGGCTGCCGTTAGAAATCATGTGACCCCGTACAGCTTACCTGAAATATCAGGAGTCTAAACAGTCCCTTAAAGTCCCAGCTTTGAGACAGAGCAAGGAATTGAGGACACAGATTCTTCAATTACTTTCCTTGTAGCCTCAGTTGCACTAAGGATGAATGATCAGGAGACTGAGGCTCCTGTTTATTCAAAAGCTGAAGCATAGTAAACACAGTTTACCCTGCTCAGTTATGAATGGACACAGGAGTGACCCGTACCGATCGTTTACTGTGTCCAATTCAGAAAAAGAAGAAATTACATATTTACTGCCCCCTTCCCCCACTCTCCATCCGCCTCTGCGCCTGCAGCAGGCAGTGAGAAAAGGAAGCCGGAAACCCTGTAATTGCCCTCCGGTCCCGCCACACCGATCCCCTTGCTGTCCAGGCCCTCCTGTGTGCCCAGGTCCCCTACAGGAGGCCCGCTGGTACACCCCTTTTGGCAGTTCTTTGGACATTTCTCCCTGTGTGCCTGGGCCCCCTACAGGAGGACCGGTGGTACCCCCCTTTAGACAGTCCTGTGAACATCTCTCCCTGTGTGCCCGGGCCCCCTACAGGAGGACCGGTGGTACCCCCCTTTCAACAGTCCCGTGGACATCTCTCCCTGTGTGCCCGGGCCCCCTACAGGAGGATCGTGGTACCTCTCCTTTCGGCAGTCCTGTGGACATCTCTCCCTGTGTGCCCGGGCCCCCTACAGGAGGACCGGTGGTACCCCCCTTTCAGCAGTGCTGTGGACATCTCTCCCTGTGTGCCCGGGCCCTCTACAGGAGGACTGGTGGTACCCCCCTTTCAACAGTCCTGTGGACATCTCTCCCTGTGTGCCCGGGGCCCTCTACAGGAGAACCGGTGGTACCCCCCTTTCAACAGTCCTGTGGACATCTCTCCCTGTGTGCCCGGGCCCCCTACAGGTAGACCGGTGGTACCCCCCTTTCAACAGTCCTGTGGACATCTCTCCCTGTGTGCCTGGACCCCCTACAGAAGGACCGGTGGTACCTCCCCTTTCGGCAGTCCTGTGGACACCTCTCCCTTTTCTGTAGCACGCTCGGGCCTGGATTAGTTGCACTGCAGGTTTATATATCCCATATAAAAATGCATGTAAAGTGTTAGATATCCTCCATAGAAATATATGCGTTGTATAATGGACACATGGGTCTGTGTGTGAATGGGAATAGCATCTCTTTGGCTATATTATATCCATTCTTCACCCAGCTCCAGCCATTCAGTGTTTCATCCAATTACTAATATCTGGAAGGAGCTGTTATAAAGGATCATACTCTGAGACCCCCCCAAGGAACCGTTTCCTTACAGCAGCCATATTGCCGAAGTCAGCGGCACACAGACAGCCCCTGATTACATGTGACATCTTTGTGCCTGCGGGAAACCCAAGACCATTAAGGTGTGATGATGAATTAAACATATTGTATATCTTCTCTTCTCCTGTTACATAACATGTATTTCTAATCATGAGGCTTCAAGTAAACAGATTCAAATGAGGAGTCAATTTTTCACAAGACGGGTTCTCAAACCTCCAGCATTAGATTTAGCTGTATTTACTTAATTGGGAAGGGTGTTGACACAGATTTTCTGCGTTGAGAGAGATGTGTGAAATTAGAATCAGGCATCAGACTGCAGCAAGCAGATAACGTGTATGTTTCTAGTTATATCATCGATCTACATACATCCACTCACCATATGTCAGCCCCTCCCTCACACAAAACTAGTCCATATGTAGAGATATGTTATTGCTAAACACCTAAATACAACCACTTTTCCCCGAAAAAAGTTGGGACGCTGTGTAAAAATGATTTGTAAGTCTCATAAACCCATATTTTATTCACAATAGAAAATAGAAAACATATTACCGTATATATACTCGAGTATAAGTCATTCCGAGTATAAGTCGAGGCCCTAATTTACCACAAAAAAATGGGAAAAACTTATTGACCCGAGTATAAGACGAGGGTGAGAAATGCACAGCTACTGTAAGTGGAAAAGAGGGTCAACAATGCCCATTTGCAGCCTCACTGTGCCCATTTGCATGCCTCCCTGTGCCCATTTGCAGCCATAGGTCCCCCGAACTTCAAACTTGGTAGTTAAGGGTTCCTAGATGCCCCCTAGCTGCAGCCAAAATTTGGGGTCTCTGAACCCAAAGGGTCCCGAAATGACATTGCTACAGATGGACACAATTAACTGAGTTTGGGGCCCCGTATCTCGGGGCCACTTAATGCTAGGAACCCCAAATTTGGTGTGCAAACCCAGTGGAACTAGCACCATAAAATATCCAAAGCTGGAGTTTCTAGCACCAAGTGACCCCCTGATACAGGGCCCCAAAAATCGGTTCAGAAAATGTCGCTTTTTCTGCAACAGAGAATGACATTTTCCGAACCTAATTTGGGGCCCCATATCTCGGGGCCACTTGGTGCTAGAAACTTCAGCTTTGGATATGTTGTGGTGCTGGGTTTGCACACCAAATTTGGGGTTTCTAGCACCAAGTGGCCCTGAGATACGGGGCCACAAAGTCGGTTCGGAAAATGAAATTTTTTGCTGCAGAAAAGTGCTTGACTTGAGTATAAGTCCAGGGGGGCACTTTCAGCACAAAAAAAATGTGCTGAAAAACTCGACTTATACTCGAGTATATACGGTAAATGTTTAAACTGAGAAAATGTACCATTATTAGAAAAAAAATACGGTAATTTTAAAAATCGATAGCAGCAACACAACTCAAAAAAGGTTGGGACAAGAAAACAAAAAAAATGATTGCATTCTGTTTTTATGTAGATTTTACACAGCGTCCCAACTCTTTTGGAATTTGGGTTGTACAGCCATGGCCAAAAGTTTTAAGAATGACCCAAATATTCATTTTCATGTCTGCCTCCTCAGTTTTTATGCGTATATTTGCATATACTCCAGAGCGTTATGAAGAGTGATCAGATGAATTGCAATTAATTGCAAAGTCCCTCTCTGCCATGAAAAGGAACCTAATCCCATTAAAAAAAAAATTCCACTGAATTTGTGAAGAAGGCTTCAGGGCGCCCAAAAAACTCCAAGCAAGCACCAGGACCGTCTCCTACAGTTGATTCAGCTGCGGGATCAGGGGAACCACTAGTGCAGAGCTTGCTCAGGAATGGCAGCAGACAGGTGTGAGGGCATCTGCATGTACAGTGAGGAGAAGACTTTTGGAGGATGGCCTGGTGTCAAGAAGGGCAGCAAAGAAGCCACTTCTCTCCAGGAAAAACATCAAGAACAGACTGATATTCTGCAAAAGGTACAGGAATTGGACTGCTGAGGACCGGGGTAAAGTCATTTTCTCTGGTGAATCCCCTTTCCGATTGTTTGGGACATCTGGAAAAAACCTTGTCCAGAGAAGAAAAGGTGAGCGTCACCATTCATGTGTGGGGTTGCTTCTCAGCCAAGGGTGTGGGCTCACTCACAATTTTCCCTAAGAACACAGCCATGAATAAAGAATGGTACAAAAACATCCTCAGAGAGCAACTTCTCCCAACCATCCAAGAACAGTTTGGTGAAGAACATTGCCTTTTCCAGCATGATGGAGCATCTTGCCATAAGGCAAAAGTGATAACTAAGCGGCTTGGGGAACAAAACATTGAAATTTGTGGTCCATGGCCAGGAAACTCCCCAGACCTTAATCCAATTGAGAACTTGTGGGCAATCCTCAAGACGCGGGTGAACAAAAAACCTCCACAAATTCTGACAAACTCCAAGCATTGATTATGCAAGAATTGGCTGCCATTAGTCAGGATGTGGCTCAGAAGTTGACTGACAGAATGCCAGGGCGAAATGAAGAGGTCTTGAAAAAGAAGTCAACACTGCAAATATTGACTCTTTGCATAAACGTAATGTAATTGTCAATAAAAGCCTTTGACACTTATTAAAGGAGTTGTAAAGGTTTTCTATCTTAATGCATTCTATGCATTAACCAATTCAGCCCCGGACCATTTGGCTGGCAAAAGACCAGAGCACTTTTTGTGATTCGGCACAGCGCCCGCTTTAACTGACAAATGCGCGGTCGTGCGACGTGACTCCCAAACAAAATTGACGTCTTTTTTTCCCCACAAATAGAGCTTTCTCTTGGTGGTATTTGATCTCCTCTGCGTTTTTTATTTTTTGCGCTATAAACAAAAAATGAGCGAAAATTTTGAAAAAAAAAAGCATTATTTTTTACTTTTTGCTATAATAAATATCCCCCAAAAAATATATAAAAAAACATTTTTTTCCTCAGTTTAGGCCGATACGTATTCTTCTACATATTTTTTGGTAAAAAAAAAAATGCAATAAGCGTTTATTGATTGGTTTGCGCAAAAGATATAGCGTCTACAAAATAGGGGATAGTTTTATGGCATTTTTAATATTTTTTTGTTTTACTAGTAATGGCAGTGATCAGCGATTTTTATCGTGACTGCGACATTATGGCGGACAGATCCGACACTTTTGCCGCTATTTTGGGACAATTCACATTTATACAGCGATCAGTGCGATTAAAAATGCATTGATTACTGTGTAAATGTGACTGGCAGTGAAGGGGTTAACCAGGAGGAGGAGGCGCTGTAGGGGTTAAGTGTGTCCTAGGAATGTGTTCTAACTGTGGGGGGATGGGCTGTGTGTGACGCGACACTGATCACAGCTCCCGATTACAGGGAGCTGTGATCAGTGTCCTGTCACTAGGCAGAACGGGGAAATGCTTGTTTACATCAGCATTTCCCCTTTCTTCCTCTCTGTGAGACGATCGCGGGTATCCCCGCGGACACTGAGTCCGCGGGACCCGCGATCACACTCAAGGAGCTCGCGGTGGATGGGCGCGTGCCCACAAGCCGCATCTTAAAGGGCAACATACAGGTACGTTAATATGCCTGTACGTGCCCGACTTTTATCGGCGTGAGCCGGTTGGCAAACAGTTAAGATAAAAAACCTTCTGTGTGTAGCAGCCGCCCCAGCACCCTCCTAATTACCTACCTGAGCCCCTTCTCTCTCCAGCGATCTCCACGATCCCCTCAGCCCCTCCCCGTGGCTGTATCAAAGTCAGTCAGCCAATTAGGGGAGAGAGGGGGCAGGGCCAGGTCTGGGCTCCGTGTCTGAATGGATACACGGAGCTCTGACTCGGCTTGGGTGCCCCCCTGTAACAAGCTGCTGGCTGAGGGGTCACTCAAAGGAGGGAGGGGCCAGGAGCAACAAAGAGGGACCCGAGAAGAGGAGGATCCGGGCAAAACCAACTGCACAGAGGAGGGAAGTATAACATGTTTGTTATTAAAAAAAAAAAAAACAAAAAACAAAAAAAAAAACAAGCCTTTACAAATCACTTGAAGTGCATGTAAATAAATTTCAGTATACCATAGTAACATCTGACAAAAAGATCTAAAAACACGGAAGCAGCAGACTTTGTGATAATTAATATTTGTGTCGTTCTCATAACTTTTGGCCACAGCTGAACACAGATAAAATACGTACAAGGAATTTCAACCCTGCCAAATATGTAGCACTTCTGTCCATGCAGTTCTGTGATTTACAAAGTGCCTGTAATAAATAATAAATGTATCAGAATTTGTGAATAATACCCTGGTGAATGTTTTTATTATGTGCAAAATGTTCATTTCGGATATTTAACCACTGAAGGACTGGAAGGATTTGCCCCCTTAATGGCCATTTCTTGCGATACGGCACTGCGTCGCTTTAACTGACAATTGCGCGGTCGTACGGTGCTGTACCCATGCAAAATTGACGTCCTTTTTTTTCCCCACAAATAGAACTTTCTTTTGGTGGCATTTGATCACCTCTGTGTTTTTTATTTTTCGCGAAAAAAGAGCGACAATTTTGAAAAAAAAAACAATATTTTTTACTTTTTTGCTAAAATAAACATCCAAAAAAAAAAAGTCTTCAGTTTATGCCAACATGTATTCTTCCAGATATTTTTGGTAAAAAAAAAATGCAATAAGCATATATTGATTGGTTTGCGCAAAAGTTATAGCGTCTACAAAATAGGGGATAGATTTATGGCATTTTTATTATTAATTAATTTTTTTACTAGTAATGGTAATATTCTGCGATTTTTAGTGGGACTGCGACATCGCGGCAGACAGATCGGACACTTTTGCCACTTTTTTGGGACCAGTGACATTTATACAGCGGTCAGAGCTAAAAAATAGCCTCTGATTACTGTATAAATGTCACTGGCAGGGAAGGGGTTAACACTACTGGGGTGATCAAGGGGTTAAGTGTTCCATAGGGAGGTGTTTCTAAATGTGGGGGGATGGGACTGACTGGAAGAGGAGAGAGATCGCTGTTCCTGATCACTAGGAACAGCAGATCTCTCTCTACTTCCCTTTCAGAACGGGGATCTGTTTTGTTTACATACACAGATCCCCGTTCTGATTCTCTCTGTGGAGCGATTGTGGGTGGCCAGCGGTCATCACGGCCGCCGGTCACGCGCATTGGCTCCAGCGCGTGCCCCCTATCACTCTTGGAGCTGCCGATGTACGCCTACGGCGATTCACGCAGCAGCGCCAACCTGCCACCGTATAATGACGGTGGCTGGCCGGCAAGTGGTTAAAGTAATTCTGAAGGCTCAAGGTTTTTTACCTTCTTGCATTCTATGCATGAAGGTAAAAGTCCTTCTCTGTGCAGCAACCCCCCAGCTCCTGCCATTGGCTCGCGCTGCTGTCAGTCACAGCCAGTGAGCCAATGAGGGGAGAGAGGGGGGCAGGGCCATGCCGCGACTCTGTGTGTAAATGGACATGCAGAGCAAAGGCTCGGGAGTGAGCCTGCTTGAGTGCCCTCATTGCAAGCTGCTTGCTCTGGGGGTACTCAGCAGGAGGGGGGGGGGGCAGGAGTGCCAGCGAGTACCCCGAGAAGAGGAGGATCCAGGCTGTTCTGTGCAAAACTGCTGTACAGAGCAGGCAAGTATAAAATGATTGTATATTAAACAAATTGGCTTTAATATCACTTTAAATGATCCCATGTGCAGCATCATGGTGATTGAAGATTAAAGAGAGGCCAAGAGATGGCAGCTTCCTTGGCTGAAAACTATAGGAACATTTACTTCCACTTTAAGTTGTTTTTCACGGGGCAAATGTATTCCCTAATACCATGAGAACAGTCAACCAGAAGGAAAAACAGCCTAAGAACTCTCAGACCCAGAAGATAAAATAGCCTAAAACAATAGGCTCTCAACATTTGACCAAAAATAGCCCAAAACAATGGCCTACAGACATTTGACCTCAAGTGAAAAAAGTCAAAAACAATAGCCCAAGAATATTTGAGTAGATGAGAGAATAGCCTAAAGAAATAGCCCAAAAAAACACTTGACCAGAAGGGAGAAGAGCCTAAAACAATAACCCAAAAACATTTGAAAAATAGTTTAAGAACATTCCCATGAGGAAAGCCTAAAACATTTGCCAGGAGAGAAAATACCTTAAAACTAGGGCTGTTACTGATTACATTTTTTTTTTTTATTGGCCAACAAAACCGTGGACTTTTGTCCGAACGGCGTTGGCCCAAACTTATGTTTTTTTTTCAAACCCCATAATTAAGGGGTTTCATCTTTTTATTGGTTTTCTTGTCATATAACAAAGACATAAGAATTATAACAGATATGTAAATAATTAACATATTATTAACAATAAAAGGTATAACTTATACAAGATATATCACAAATAAAGATAAAATACTCATTAATATGACCAAAGATGAGTAATAGCACCCCTTATGTCAGAGTCCCCAGAGTTCTCCCTTACATTAGAGTCTAGAGGCGGCTCTAGGCTTTGTGAGGCCTTAAGCAAAAACTAGACATGAGGCCCCACTTATGCCCAACAAGGGAAAAATAATTCAAGCGATAAAAAAATGAATTGTATAAATTACATATATTCAGAGCTTTAAAGTGCTTGTGTCAGTGCTCTCTATCTCAGTGCTGGTGTCAGTGCTCTCTATCTCAGTAAAAGAAAAGGCAAATCACCGCGCTATAACATAAATAATTAGTGCATAAAGTGTACTGAAAAGAAGACAAAAAATTGAAAGCAATCAAAAAGTGACAAATTATTAGTCAAAAAACAACATGAAAGCAGCCGCTAAAAAGTGGGATACACACATAACATAATATATACAAAAAAAGCAGCGCTGTGAGAAAAAAGTTATATATGATATAACCAAACAAACACGTAAGATATTAAGCCCAAATTAGAGGTAGGCTCCAAGTTCATAAATTGCATGAATAAAATGAACAATCCTATCCGATATCGATCATAGATGGTGGATAAAAAAGATGAAGTGAGTGGAAAACAATAAGTCCTTCACCGCACCACTGTGGTAAAGTTATAATGCGCGCTTACCAAACGGCAAGCTTGGAAGAGCTTGCGACCTTAACCCGGTCGGGGCCTTTCAGGATGGAACCATCAAAGAGAACCACGCCACCTTGGTTTGGATTAAGCACGCTGTTCTTCCAGTTACCACTCTAAGTGGAGATGTGACACTGGCTAGGGATAAACCTCAAAGGAGGTGTACCAAGAAAGAAGGAAAAGCAACATAGCGTAATCCTGCTTTACTTTTTATTAAAAACAAAAGAATTGCACTTACATTCGGAAAGATAACACAAACATATGAGCCGGCCGGCTAGAGAGCGAACGCCCGTCCTGTAGACTGTAGACGGTGGATGCAGCACGTCAGCACGCCCTCGTGCTGACGTGCTGACGTGCTGCATCCACCGTCTACAGTCTACAGGACGGGCGTTCGCTCTCTAGCCGGCCGGCTCATATGTTTGTGTTATCTTTCCGAATGTAAGTGCAATTCTTTTGTTTTTAATAAAAAGTAAAGCAGGATTACGCTATGTTGCTTTTCCTTCTTTCTTGGTACACCTCCTTTGAGGTTTATCCCTAGCCAGTGTCACATCTCCACTTAGAGTGGTAACTGGAAGAACAGCGTGCTTAATCCAAACCAAGGTGGCGTGGTTCTCTTTGATGGTTCCATCCTGAAAGGCCCCGACCGGGTTAAGGTCGCAAGCTCTTCCAAGCTTGCCGTTTGGTAAGCGCGCATTATAACTTTACCACAGTGGTGCGGTGAAGGACTTATTGTTTTCCACTCACTTCATCTTTTTTATCCACCATCTATGATCGATATCGGATAGGATTGTTCATTTTATTCATGCAATTTATGAACTTGGAGCCTACCTCTAATTTGGGCTTAATATCTTACGTGTTTGTTTGGTTATATCATATATAACTTTTTTCTCACAGCGCTGCTTTTTTTGTATATACTCTCTATCTCAGTGCTGGTGTCAGTGCTCTCTATCTCAATGCTGGTGTCAGTGCTCTATGTTGGTGCTGGTGTCAGTGCTCTATCTCAGTGCTGGTGTCAGTGCTCTATCTCAGTGCTGGTGTCAGTGCTCTATCTCGGTGCTGGTGTCAGTGCTCTATCTCAGTGCTGGTGTCAGTGCTCTATCTCAGTGCTGGTGTCAGTGCTCTATGTCAGTGCTGGTGTCAGTGCTCTATGTCAGTGCTGGTGTCAGTGCTCTATGTCGGTGCTGGTGTCAGTGTTCTATGTTGGTGCTGGTGTCAGTGCTCTATGTTGGTGCTGGTGTCAGTGTTCTATCTCGGTGCTGGTGTCAGTGCTCTATCTCTGTGCTAGTGTCAGTGTTCTATCTCGGTGCTGGTGTCAGTGCTCTATCTCTGTGCTGGTGTCAGTGTTCTATCTCGGTGCTGGTGTCAGTGTTCTATCTCGGTGCTGGTGTCAGTGTTCTATCTCGGTGCTGGTGTCAGTGTTCTATCTCGGTGCTGGTGTCAGTGTTCTATCTCGGTGCTGGTGTCAGTGTTCTATCTCGGTGCTGGTGTCAGTGTTCTACCTCCGTGCTGGTGTCAGTGTTCTATCTCCGTGCTGGTGTCAGTGTTCTATCTCCGTGCTGGTGTCAGTGTTACCTCGGTGCTGGTGTCAGTGCTCTATCTCGGTGCTGGTGTCAGTGCTCTATCTCGGTGCTGGTGTCAGTGCTCTATCTCGGTGCTGGTGTCAGTGCTCTATCTCGGTGCTGGTGTCAGTGCTCTATCTCGGTGCTGGTGTCAGTGTTCTATCTCGGTGCTGGTGTCAGTGTTCTATCTCGGTGCTGGTGTCAGTGTTCTATCTCAGTGCTGGTGTCAGTGAGGGAGATAGCAGTGGAGAAGCCAATCAAAAGGCAGTGCCAGCACCATGGTTGAGGATCAGCACTGGACTGGCACCTCCGGACCCCCCACAGTGGAGCCCTGCATAGGTGGGGGTAAGGGTTGGGTGGAGGGAAGGGCTGTCAAGCACAGGTTGGCACACTGCCACACTGGCACAGGACTGAGCTGCCCTGACTGTGGCACTGATAACCAGGAGGAAGGTAGTGGAGGGGATGGGGCAGGGGGTGGATTTAAAGGCCAGTGGCTGAGGGATGCTGGAGGAGCAGGGATGGGGGCCTGACTCTCTCTCAAGCTGGTGGTAGCTGGCTGCAGAACAGGTTGTAGCAAGGTAGCAGTGCGTCTCCCTACAGCTGGAGCCCGGATCCCCCCGCCCTGATTGACAGCCCCAGAGAGGGTCGGCCCAGACACCATTTCTCTCCCCCCCTTCCACTGGCTTCATATACCGTGCTGGTGAGGCTTCCTCCCCGGCGGGACCTTCCTCTTCCCCTCTGGAGCTCTGCTTACCAGTCAGACGCCTCCTCCGGGTGTGCGGGGATCACTTAGCGGAGCACTTCAGTTGGGGATGACGGGGGGTGATCTGTGTCTCCGGAGCAGTGGGAATAAGTTTCATTTTGCTCCGGCTGCTGGAATGAGTCTCCTCCCCCGGACAACACAGTGCTGGCCGACCCGGCCTCCTACCCAAGACACAGCCACGGCCCCACCCTTTCTCCACTGCCTGACCATGGAGCTCACAGGCAGCACTAACCCTCTGCTGACCGGAGCTCAGACTGCGCTGCAGCGGCATTGTTGTGAGCCGAGGTGGCTCTTAAATTAGGCAGTCGCGAGGCCCCTGTGAGTGCGAGGCCTTAGGCCAGTGTTTCTCAACTCCAGTCCTCAGGACCCACCAACAGGTCAGGTTTGCAAGATAGCTGAAATACATCACAGGTGATATCACTTGCTGCTCAGTAATTGCAGTATTCTAGTCTGCAACTCCCCCAAGGTAATACTTAAAATCTGGCCTGTTGGTGGGTCCCGAGGACTGGAGTTGAGAACCACTGCCTTAGGCGATCGCCTAATTTGCCTAATTAGAGAGCCGCCTCTGTCTACAGTGTAAGGGAAATCTGCTAGTTCAGATGTAAAGGGGGACTGCGTGGATTCAGATGTAAAAGGGGGACTGCGTGGATTCAGATGTAAAAGGGGGACTGCGTGGATTCAGATGTAAAAGGGGGACTGCGTGGATTCAGATGTAAAAGGGGGACTGCGTGGATTCAGATGTAAAAGGGGGACTGCGTGGATTCAGATGTAAAAGGGGGACTGCGTGGATTCAGATGTAAAAGGGGGACTCTGTGGATTCAGATGTAAAAGGGGGACTCTGTGGATTCAGATGTTAAAGGGGGACTCTGTGGATTCAGATGTTAAAGGGGGACTCTGTGGATTCAGATATTAAAGGGGGACTCTGTGGATTCAGATATTAAAGGGGGACTCTGTGGATTAAAATGTTAAAGGGGGACTCTGTGGATTAAAATGTTAAAGGGGGACTCTGTGGACTCTGATGTAAAGGAGGACTCTGTGGACTCTGATGTAAAGGGGGATCTCTGTGGACTCTGATGTAAAGGGGGACTCCGTGGACTTTCATGTAAAGGGGGACTCCGTGGACTTTCATGTAAAGGGGGACTCCGTGGACTTTCATGTAAAGGGGGACTCCGTGGACTTTCATGTAAAGGGGGACTCCGTGGACTTTCATGTAAAGGGGGACTCCGTGGACTCTCATGTAAAGGGGGACTCCGTGGACTCTCATGTGAAGGGGGACTCCGTGGACTCTCATGTAATGGGGGATCTCTGTGGACTCTCATGTAATGGGGGATCTCTGTGGACTTTCATGTAATGGGGGATCTCTGTGGACTCTCATGTAAAGGGGGACTCTGTGGACTCTCATGTAAAGGGGGAACTCTGTGGACATAAAGGGGACTCTTGTGATTAACTTCATATGATTAGAAATGTTATTTAATCGCAAAGTATATCTATAGTTTATACTATAAATAAAAATTGCTTTGTACAGCTAAAGTGTTTGGATTTGACTTGCAGAAAAGGTGGCAACCCTACTTCCTACCCTCCTACTTAATTCTCTTCTTCTCCTTCTTCTCTCATATTCCACCCCATCCCTTCTCTCCTCTTACTCCCCTGCTACTTGTAATGTTTACCTGATGATCTATATTGTTATAATTAGCCTTGATGTATACTTGGCAATTGTACCATATGTGACAGCCTGTTCTATCTGTTGTCATGGCCTTGTTTAAACAATAAAAAATATATTGAAACTAAAGAAGGGACTTGGTTTATGCTATGTGTACCCGAGCCCGCATAGAGAGACATAGCAAAGTAAAGTGTCATCCTGCGAATGTTCAGGGAGTTTGGTTTACGCCATACCGCGCCTTTCCCGTTCTAAGTTCTTCAGCAATAAAAATCAAAAAAACGACCCCTAGACTGATTATTAAGTGAAATGTTGCTCTGTCTCTGCACTGATTCTAGGGGGAGATCCAGTTGCATTTGAGCGGCTCCTGCAGGAGAAGTGCTACATAGGAGAGCACAAGGGACACTTCTTAAGTGCCGTCCCTTGTGTTGATCTTAGACTTCATTTTTCTGAGTTTTGCTTTAAAACTTTACTCAACTGACTTCTGTGATGATTGACAGATGATAGATTTTGCACTTTGCTACAGCAAATGCCTTCCAAATAACACATAACGATCAAATTCTAAAACCTGCCTGGTTCCACTTAAAATAATGGATGTGTTCACTTTTCGGAAACAACTATGAAATATGAAAAGATTATTAATGCCTTAACCACTTAATGACTGAGCCTCTTTCTGAGATTTGTTGTTTACAAGTTAAAAACATTTTTTTTTGCTAGAAAATTACTTAGAGTCCCCAAACATTTTGTATTTTTTTTTCTAACACCCTAAAGAATAAAATGGCGGTTGTTGCAATACTTTCTGTCACACCGTATTTGCTCAGCGGTCTTACAAGCGCACTTTTTTTTGGAAAAAAAATACACTTTTTTTAATCAAAAAATAAGACAGCAGTAAAGTTAACCCAATTTTTTTTTATATTGTGAAAGATAATGTTACACCAAGTAAATTGATACCCAACACGTCACGCTTCAAAATTGCGCCCGCTTATGGAATGGCGACAAACTTTTACCCTTAAAAATTTCCATAGGCGACATTTAAAAAATTCTACAGGTTGCGTGTTTTGAGTTACAGAGGAGGTCTAGGGCTAGAATTATTGCTCTCGCTCTACCGATTGCGGCGATACCTCACACGTGTGGTTTGAACACCGTTTTCATATGGGGGCGCTACTCACGTATGCGTTCGCTTCTGCACACGAGCTCGCTTAATTTTTTTTTTTATTATTTATTTTACCTTTTATTTTTTATTTTTACACTGTTCTTTAAAAAAAAAAAATTGTGTCACTTTTATTCCTATTACAAGGAATGTAAACATCCCTTGTAATAGGAAAAACAAAAAGCATGACAGGACCTCTTTAATATGAGATCTGGGGTCAAAAAGACCTCAGATCTCATATTTACAATAAAATGCAATAAAAAATAAAAAAAAATTTGTCATTTGAAAAAAAAAAAAAAAAATGGCTAACAGCTATGGGCGGAAGAGACGTTTTGACGTCGCTTCCGCCCTGCAATGATATGGAGACGGGTGTGGGGGCCATCTTCCCCTCACTCGTCTCCATGCCACTGACGTGAGAGGATCCGATCGCCTCCGCCGCTACCGACGGCTCCAGTAAGCGGCGGAGGGGTCCTGTCCGCCGCCAATAAAAGTGATCTTGCGGCGAATCCGCAGCAGAGACCACTGTTATCGGAAACCGGACCGCCGGCCGAAGAAGAGGATACCGGGGTTATGGTAGCTAGCTGCTGCCATAACAACGATACTCCTCTTCAAAGGTAGGACGTATATCGGCGTGCGACGGTCCGGAAGCGGTTAAGGATTTGTAAAAAAAAAAAGGCAAACAAGCCAACTGAGACATAAAAAGCTAAAACATTTAAAAACACCCTTGTTCCAATACACAAATGGATTTCAGTGACATTTTAAATGTATTCGGCTGAATAATTCACAGGAATGATTTTAAGGTTTACAGATTTAAATAACAAAACATAAAAATTCATTAGGGAGATGAGATAAAATTCAGCCTTGTATGTGTGATGCTACAAATGTGATCAAAGCAAACCAGAATTGTTCCTGAACTTTATTAGATGACCGATCGCTGCAGAACTACAAAGTGTCCAATGATAAAACTGAAAGTGGTTGTAAACCTCAAACAAGAAATATGAACAAAGCATATCCCTCTCTGTAGTGTGTGCTTGTCTCAATTAAGAGCGCTAAGCGTCATTTCTGTCTGCTGCATCGTTCCTCTGCTATCAGCGTGAGTCACTTCTGACAAGTTTTCCTGACACCAAGAAAAAAAAGGTGACAGGGGAGGGATCTGCAGCTGACAGCCTCAGCTCTGTTCCTGTGTGAAGGGGGGGCTGTGTCCCTTCCCTCTAATCAGCTATAATGCCCCGTACGCACGATCAGATTTTCCGACGAGTGTTGGATGTGAGCTTGTTGGCTGAAAGTCGGACCGGACTTTCCACCAAACAAATGTTGGCTGGCAGGTTCTCAAATTTTCCGCCAACAAAACTTTGTTGTCAGAATTTCCGATCGTGTGTCCGACGCACAAAAGTTCACGCATGCTCAGAATCAAGCAGAAGGAGCCGCACTGGCTATTGAATTTCAGTCTTGTCGGCTCATCGTACGTCACCGCATTCTCACGTTCGTAATTGTTGGGCAACATTTGCGTGACCGTGTGTATGCAAGACAAGTTGGAGCCAACAACCTTCGAACAAAAATCCACGGTTTTGTTGTCAGAAAGTCCGATCGTGAGTACGGGGCATTAGATTTCTCCTCACTAAACAAGTAATTTTTCTCCTTCATTGATGGGCGCTGATGAGGCGACAGTGATGGGCACTGATAAGGTAGAACTTATGGGCACTGATGAGGAGGCACAAATATGCCGCACTTATGGGCACTAATAGGTGGCACTGATATGTGGCACTGATGAGTATTGATAGGCAGCACTGATGGGTGGCACTGGTGGGCACAGATAGACAACACTGGTGGGCACAAATAGGCGGCATGGATAGGCGGCACTGATGGGAATTGATAAGTGACATTGATGGGCACTGATGGGCAGCAGAGATAGGCACTGATGGGCAGCACTGATAGCCAGCACTGACTGGCATCACTAATGGGCACTGATTGCTGGCACTTGTGGGCAATGATTGCTGGCACCATAGGCGTGCGCACAGGGTGTGCCAGGTGTGCCTGGGCACACCCTAATCACCCTGTGCAATGCAGATTCCCCCTGTTTAACCCCCAAGGCAGTTACTGAGAAAGGGACTGGGAAATCTCTGTCCTCAGTCCCTTTCTCTGCTATTTCACCAATGCTCCTCAACGGGGCTCCTAACACATTGTAAAAATAATTAAAAAAAAAACAAAAAACATTATGATTTTTTTTTTAATTGTAAAAAATAACAAAATAAAATAAAAAAAACAAAAAACTACTGCCACCAATCTCATCCCTACTAACACCATCCACTGCTCTACTGCGCATGTGTGTTTGAACTTTGGGGTGCACACCCTAATGCAATAGGCTGTGCACACCTATGGCTGGCACTTGTGGGCACTGATTGCTGGCAGTGGTGGGCACTCATTGCTGGCACTGGTGGGCACTTAATTGTACACAGGGCACTGATGAACAGTGCCCTGATTACATCCCTAGATGTCCTCTGCGAGGAGATGCCGCTGATCGGCTCTCCTCTTCTCTAACTCTATCAGTATGAGGAGAGGAGCGCCGATCACCAGCAACTCCGTGTTTACATGTGACCAGCTGTGATTGGACACAGCCGATCACATGGTTAAAGAGCCACGGCCGCGGCTCTTTACAGAGATCAGGGTCATGCTGTGTCCTAGCAAAATGGCGCGGGCGAGCGAGAGCGGTCGTTCTGGAGGGCCGTCATGTGACGTCCACCCAGAACGAGAGCCACACCGCCGTCATTCGATGGCGGGGCAGGCGGCATGTGGTTAAGGGGGTTGTAAAGGCAGAAGGTTTTTTTTATCTTAATGCATTCTATGCATTAAGATAAAAAGCCTTCTGTGTGCAGCAGACGCCCTAGCACTCCCTAATACTTACCTGAGCCCCCTCTCTCTCCAGCGATGTCCACCAGTGTCTCAGCCGGCCGATGCTCTCCCTCTTTTGGCCATTGGCTCCCGCTGCTGTCAATCAAAGTCAGTCAGCCAATAAACAGAGAGAGAGGGAGGGGCTGGGGTGGGGCTCCAGGTCCGAATGGACACAGGGAGCTGTGACTTGGCTTGAGTGCCTCCATATCATGCTGCTTGTTGTGGGGGGCACTCACCAGAAGGGAGGAGCCAGGAGAGCAGAAGAGGGACCCGAGAAGAGGAAGATGGGGGCTGCTCTGTGCCAAACCATCACACAGAGGAGGTAAGTATGACATGTTTGTTGTTTAAAATAAAAAAAATGGGACTTTACAATCAATTTACCCATTAAAGCCTAAAGGGTAACTTTAGGCCTAGCAATCCATGTGATTACTATAGCGTCCGAAGATGTCTAGCTACAGGTAGCAATTATGTTCAGAAAATAATTATGGATAAAACGAGTGTATATATAGGATGGGAATCTCAGTAGGATTGCTATGGTAACCAGTTGTATTATCCATCAGTGAAATTGGCTTTGAGGTGGAAATAAGAGAGGAAAGGGGTCCCTTGATGGTTTTTCTATGGGGTCCCATCACACATAGAGCCGAAAACTGCATGTCATTTTTACCGTGTATTTTTCATGCCTCCTTGGAACTCTTCAAACTCACTGATTAAAGAAAAGGCTTCTTTTTTAGCATGGATTTACATCAGATGAACTGCTACCTGGAAATCAGGAAAACGTGACCTGTTTGGGCTCAGCTACCCATGAGATCTGCAGTCACTCTGCTGAAGCTCCACGGCTGGTTTTAGTAACATAATCGTCCTGCTAAATGTGCAAAAGATGGATTGAGGAAGAATGTTAGCATAGCTCCCAACTGTCCCTGATTTGGAGGAACTGTCCCTGATTTCGAGGGACTGTCCCTGATTTGGAGCAATGTCCCTCCATCCATCATTCCTCCTCATTTGTCCCTCATGTTGGTCTGATCTACCCTGTTTCCCCCGAAAATAAGACCTAGCGTGATTGTCGGTGATGGCTGCAATATAAGCCCTACCCCCCAAATAAGCCCTACCCTGAAAATAAGACCTACAAGGACTTTAACTAGGGCTTATTTGGGGGGTAGGGCTTATATTGCAGCCATCACCGACAATCACGCTAGGTCTTATTTTCGGGGAAACAGGGTATATAGATGTATATAAAATGCACTTTTTATCTTTCAAAAAGTGTTTCCCAGTGCTAAACCTTTCATCCAAATTCTAAATTGCTGCATTTGTACATTTTAAAGCCAATATAAAGGAATATTGGTGGTAAAACAAGCCCTTGTGGATTTGATTACATTTTTTTTTTGGGTTAATTCTCCTTTAAGGGGGTGTGGCAATGGGCGTGTCCTATGCCTACATACGTTTGACAGTAGGTGTCCCTCATTCACATCTCAAAATGTTGGGAGGTATGGGTTATGGTGAAAATGGGCTACAAGAACTAAAAAAAAATACTCCACTGAACTGGGATAAATGGGAACACTTAAAAAGATGAGAGAGGCCTGTAATTGTCATCATAGGTATACCTCAACTACCCTGTTTCCCCGAAAATAAGACCTAGTGTGATTGTCGGTGATGGCTGCAATATAAGCCCTACCCCCCAAATAAGCCCTAGTTAAAGTCCTTGTAGGTCTTATTTACAGGGTAGGGCTTATTTGGGGGGTAGGGCTTATATTGCAGCCATCACTGACAATCACGCTAGGTCTTATTTTCGGGGAAACAGGGTATGAGAGACAAAATGTGGAAACAAATCCAGACAATCACATTGTCTGATTTTTGAAAGAATTTATTTGCAAATTATGGTGGAAAATAAGTATTTGGTCACCTACAAACAAGCAAGATTTCTGGCTCTCACAGACCTGTATCTTCTTCTTTAAGAGGCTCCTCTGTCCTCCACTCATTACCTGTATTAATGTATCTAACTTAGCGAGATGTATTAACGTACATTGCATTAGAGTGGTTGTAAACCCTTACATATACCCAATAAAGTAACTGGCCTCAGGGGCAGGGGCGGCCCATCCATTAAGGACACACAGGTGCCGCCTCCCCTTTCCATCACCGCGGCCATCCCCTATTCATGCGTCTGGCCCCTTTCAGGATGCCGGGCGCCTGAATTACAGCGGCGGGGGTGGGTTTTTTTTTTTTAAGCACCTGATTAGAACCATAGGCTCTAATAGGCTTCAAAATAGGGTGGTCTCGGAGACGCAGAGCATTGCGCTCAGAGCCCACCCGGGTGTGTTAGAAAAGCAAATGAATATTCCCTTTTCTAACGCTGAATCGCCTCTCCGCCAATCAGGAAGCGCGGGTCTGTTTCCCAATTGGCTGAAACAGGCGACCCTATTGGACGCCTAGGAGGAGGAGGAGGAGGGAGATGAACGGCGGAAGCCGCCGTGTTCCACAGGAGGAGGAAGAGAGAAACCTGCCTGCTCGTCAGACACGCTACCCGCCTGCTTCCTAGATGGGGTAAGTGCGGGGCTTTGATGGGTGTTGGGGGAGCTGTGGCTGTTTGCCCCCCCCCCCCCCAAAAGAAAAAAAAAACACCAGCCGCCACTGCTGAGGAGATACACAGAGATTAAACTAATCCTCCTACATAAGTTGTACCTGTTTATCTGCAGTCTTTTCTTCTCTGAGCTTTCAGGGGGGGGGGGTTGAAATTACACTCTGCAGAGCTCAGTGAGGAGAGCTCTGAGAGCTGATTGGAGGGAAGGGGCACACACCCCACTTCACACGGCACACAGGAACAGAGCTGAGGCTGTCAATCACAGGTTGTGGGCTGGAAATCCCTCCTCTGTCACCTTTGTACCTCTAGGTGTCAGGAAAACTTGTCAGAAGTGATTCATGGTGATAGCAGAGGAATGAAGCAGCAGACAGAAATGACACTTAGGGGTTAATTTACTAAACACAAATAGACTGTGCACTTTGCAAGTGCAATTGCTCCAGAGCTTAGTAAATGAAGTAAAGCTGCATTTGGCAGAGAATACCCAATTACGTGCAAGAAACTATAAAAAAAAAAATAAAGAAAGAAAAACAGCATTTTTGCTTGCATGTGATTGGATGATGGAAGTCAGCAGAGCTTCTACTCATTTACTCTGAAGCAACTTTTCTATTTGCACAGTCTATTTGCCTTTAGTAAATCAACTTCTACTGTGTTTAGTGTCATTTCTGTCTGCTGCTTCATTCCTCTGCTATCACCATGAATCACTTCTGACAAGTTTTCCTGACACTTAAAGGTAACTAGAGGTAAAAAGAGGAGGGATTTCCAGCCCACAACCTGTGATTGACAGCCTCAGCTCTGTTCCTGTGTGCTGTGTGAGGTGGGGTGTGTGCTCCTTCCCTCCAATCAGCTCTCAGAGCTCTTCTCACTGAGCTCTGCAGAGTGTAATTTCATATCTCCACCCCACCCCCCCCCTGCTCTCTGAAAGCTCAGAGAAGAGAAGACTGCAGATAAACAGGTACACACTAGTATAGAGGGATATGCTTTGTTCGTATTTCATGTCTGAGGTTTACAACCACTTTAAGGCAGTCCATGGAATGGGCATTCGACACACGGAAATGCCCTAAAAACTGGACGTGTCACAATTTTTTGCCGCAGTACACTATGGTTCATTGGCATGTATTACAATGCATGGGGATTACATTAGTGGGTGGGGATGCTGGTCAAAAATGAATGACACACAACACAGCAACACATATAACCCGCACACTACAGGCGCACAATCCCACAACGCATGGATGGAAATGGGCGCTAAGGGTAGTTAACTTACTAGAGTAACTTTTTCAGATAAAAGTGCCTATAATATTTCATGCTGTAAAACCATCAATACTAGAAATGCACCAAAATTTTGGTGGCTGAAACATATCGGCCGAAAATGGTGTCATCGGCATTTCACCGATAAGAGAAAAAGGTGCCGATAATGGCACAGAAAACGCACGCGATCTTGCCGCAATTTCACCACGATGTTACCATCGTGCCTATGGTGTGTTTTTTTCGTAAGTCATGTAACTCACAAACCTCATAAAAAATTTAACTTTATTGATGTGTTGTTGCTGAGTTTTCAATGCATTTCAACGGGGAGGTGCGTTTTGTGGTGTGGCTTTTTTAACTGGCAAAAATGCATCAAGCAGGATTTATAACACACGCAATGGAAGCGCAAAGGACCAGTCTGAAGACCAGAGGCGTCGCTAGGGGGTGGCTTTTGGGGCTATAGCCCTGAATCTGGGGCCCATAGCCCCGAGTCTCTGCAGGGGTCCCCAAGGGGAGGGGAGGCTCTCTGGGGACCCTGATTTTAAGGGGGGGCTCTCTGGGGACCCTGATTTTGAAGGGGGCTCTCTGGGGACCCTGATTTAAGGGGGAGGCTCTCTGGGGACCCTGATTTAAGGGGGAGGCTCTCTGGGGACTCTAATGTAAGGGGGGGCTCTCTGGGGACCCCAATGTAAGGGGGGGCTCTCTGGGGACCCTGATGCAAGGGGGGGGTTCTCTGGGGACCCTGATGTAAGTGAGGGGCTCTCTGATGTAAGGGGGAGGCTCTCTGGGGACCCTGATGTAAGTGGGGGGCTCTCTGGGGACCCTGATGTAAGGGGGAGGCTCTCTGGGGACCCTGATGTAAGGGGGAGGCTCTCTGGGGACCCTGATGTAAGTGGGGGGCTCTCTGGGGACCCTGATGTAAGTGGGGGGCTCTCTGGGGACCCTGATGTAAGGGGGGGGGGGGTTTCTGGGGACTCTGATGTAAGTGGGGGGCTCTCTGGGGACCCTGATGTAAGGGGGGGCTCTCTGGGGACCCTGATGTAAGGGGGGGCTCTCTGGGGACCCTGATGTAAGTGGGGGGCTCTCTGGGGATATACACACACACACACGTATATTACTGTATATACATGTGTATGCCCACCCAAGCGTATGACTTTCTTTACTATGCTGCTATGGGCTCTAGCCCCAAATCTTTTGTAGACCTAGCGATGCCCCTGATGAAGACATACAGAGAATTTAAAGGGATGGGATGCATTTTTCTTGAGATTTTCTTGCTCTAAAGGTTCCAATAATGGCCGGCAAAAAATTCATATTCACTTGCTTTCATGATATTAATTAAAAAGTTGAATATAATACAATTATATATATATATATATATATTTTTTTTTTTAATATACAATTGTATTATATTCAACTTTTTAATTAATATCATGACTGTATAGGAATATGTAAAAAAAAAATATATATATATGATTGTATTAGATTCAACTTTTTAATTAATATCATGAATCATTAATATCACTAATATATATATATTTTTTTTTGAAAGGAAAGGAAAGGAAAGGAAAGGAAGATATATATATATATATATATATATATATGTATTCTAATATATTCAACTTTTTAATGAATATCATGAATCATTAATATGACTTATATCATTTATATATATATATTTTAATATTCAGTTGTATTATATTCAATGCTTTAATTAAAATCATGAACGTATATGAATATGTAAAAAAAAAAGAAGTATATATATATATATACATATACACACACACACACACACACACACATACACACACACTTTTTTTTTTACTGCCATTTTTGGTTTCAGTTTTCGTCCAAGTGAATGGCGGATTTTCAGTTTCGGCACCAAAATTTCCATTCGGGGCACCTCTACATACCTAATAAATATAGCAAAGCAAAGATTCACAATTTTTATTTTTTTTTCTACAGCCGATTCCTTTTCTACCAATTCAAAAAACAACCATGCCAAGCTTCAGAATCCCGAACACCGAATACCACTCAGCAACCTCCGTCGGCTGGACATGAAGACGTGGCACTGACATTAGAATTATAGGGCATACAGACAGACAGACAGACAGACAGACAGACAGACAGACAGACAGACAGACAGACAGAAGAGGCTCTACTAGGTAAAAGAAAAGTGCAACTGCTGCAACCAAACAGCAATAATCTCCCCTTTGCTCTGATGAATGATTAGAATAGAGCTGGGGGGTTATTATTGTCGTTTTATACTTTGGTTTATTATTGCACTTTTGCACATCACTACGGCTAGTATTGTCCATACTAGCAGCAAAAATACCAAGCACTGTCATGCAACAAAGTAACGCCTTTACATTGCCGTCCGCCTGTTCTGCAGAGCACGGGACCCCCTTCTCAATGCAACTTTCTGCTACAGAGTCAGAGATTTAGGGCCAATCCACATCACATGCAGTCCAGTGCATTTTTTTTCTGCATCAAAAACGCATGGAAAGTAGGTTAGATGGTTTTCAATGGCATAGTTCACACCAGTGCGTTCCAGTTCCGGGAAAAGAAAGTAGAACATGCTGCATTTTTTCTGCACTGGACTGTACTGGAATGCTGTAAAACGCATCAAAAATGCACTGGAACGCACCCGAACGCACCTAAATGCAATAAAAACGCACTGCAACACACTTGTCCTTATTTAAAAATAAGCACTGGACTGCATCAAAAATGCACCAAAAACGCACTGGAACGCATCAAAAACGCGCATGCAAAAAAAGCACCTGGAACGCATCCGGACTGCGTTTCTATGGTGTGGACTGGCCCTAAGAAAAAAAAAGGGGCAAAAACACACTGGAACACACATGTCCTTATTTAAAATGAAGAAAGAAAGAGGGGCAAAAATGCACCGGACTGCACCAAAAACGCATCAAAAACGCGCATGCAGAACAGCATCTGGAACATATCCGGACTGCGTTTCTATGGTGTGAACTGGCCCTTAAGGTAAGGAAAAAAGAGCAGTAAAAAGTAAAAAGCACCGGACTGCATCAAAAACGCACCAGAAACACATAAAAACGCACTGGAACGCATCAAAAAAACATGTCAAAATGGCGCATGCAGAACAGCACCCTGGAACACATCCAGACTGCGCTTCTATGGTGTGAAGTGGCCCCTTAAAGAGAAATGACACATTTTCCACTGCTGGTTACTCTACATAAAAGCAATGCCCACATCCTCACAGCCCCGCTCTCTATAACGGAGCTTCACATGTGACAGACGATCCTTCAAAGAAGGTGAATGTCAACAAGTAAGTGAATGTAAACATGCTTGGGACAAACATAGATCTATAGTCAGACCCATAAAATAGAGGAGGCAGACTCGATCGTTCTTTTTTTTGTTCTGCCGTCTCTCTCCTACGTCTCTGATTTTCGTACCTTTTGAAGTTTGGCTTTTCTGGCGTTGTGGACGAAGCGACGTCCGAGTTTCTTGGCGTACCAGATGGAGGCGAACATGTTCTTCGGACAGGGAGATCCCCGGTGGTGGAGGGTTTTCGGACAGGGAGATCCCCGGTGGTGGAGGGTTTTCGGACAGGGAGATCCCCGGTGGTGGAGGGTTTTCGGACAGGGAGATCCCCGGTGGTGGAGGGTTTTCGGACAGGGAGATCCCCGGTGGTGGAGGGTTTTCGGACAGGGAGATCCCCGGTGGTGGAGGGTTTTCGGACAGGGAGATCCCCGGTGGTGGAGGGTTTTCGGACAGGGAGATCCCCGGTGGTGGAGGGTTTTCGGACAGGGAGATCCCCGGTGGTGGAGGGTTTTCGGACAGGGAGATCCCCGGTGGTGGAGGGTTTTCCAAGGTCTCTCTTTCTCTTCTGCTCCCGGGAAAAAATTGTCAAAATAAAGAGACGCAGCTCGGATCTCTCCCAGCCAGGAGAAGAAGAATGGAGTGCGTGGGAAGGCAGAGATAGGCAGGCTGCAGGTAGATTTACATATTATTAGCAGAGGGGGGCTCCTCTCCGCCGGTGAAGAGTCTTGTGCCTTATGCTTGTCTGCAGCTCTCCGACTGACTACATGTGTGTGTCAGCTGGCTGGGAGGGGGCACCGGCTGCTTAGGATGCTGTCATTTCACCCCTCTGCTCCTTAGGATGTCTTCTATATATACGTGTCAGACACCGTCATGACAGGAGCAATGGGTGTGCACTGCTAACAAGGGTATGGGGGGGCTCTGCCCACCATTCTGCAGGACTCAGATCTGATAACCCTGTGCTATTGACTGCTATTTTATTACAGCAGTATAACACAACACGCTTTACAGGAAGATATTCTATTTTAACCACTTGCCGCCCGCCATATAGCAAAATGATGTCGGCAAAGTGGTTGCGATATCCTGACCGGACGTCATATGACGTGGTCAGGATAACAAGCCGCTGCGCGCCCCCAGGGTTGTGAGTAGAGGAGAGCTGATCGGCTGCTCTCCTGACGGGGGGGGGGGAGTCTGTGCTGATTGTTTATCAGCACAGCCCCCCCTCGGATGCCCACCCAGGACCACCAGGATGCCGCCAGGACCACCAGGGATGGCCACCACACTGGACTACCAGTTATGCCACCCTAGACCACCAGGGAAATGCCAATCAGTGCCCAGGCAGCTGCCAATCAGTGCCAATGAAAAATGCCTGCCAGTGCCAGTGCCACCAGTGATGACTATCAGTGAAATCTCTCAGTGCCGCCTTTCAGTGCCCATCAGTGCCACCTATCAGTGCACAGCAGTCCTGTCTATCAGTGCCACCCATAAGTACCCATCAGTGCAGCCTATCTGTGCCCACCAGTGTCGCCTATCATTGCCCATCAGTGCCCACCAGTGCCACCAATGAATGCCCATCAGTGCCGCCTATCAATGCGCATCAGTGCCACCTATCAGTGCTTCCTATCAGTGCCCATCAGTGCCCATCGTCAGTGCCCATCAGTGCCATCTCATTGGTGCCGCCTCATCGGCGCCGCCTTATCAGTGCCCATCAGTGCAGCTTATCAGTGGCCATCAGTGCCAACCAGTGTCACCTATTAGTGCCCACCAGTGTCGCCTATCATTGCCCATCAGTGCCCACCAGTGCCACCAATGAGTGCCCATTAGTGCCACCTAGCAATGCCCATCAGTGCCACATATCAGTGCCACCAATCAGTGCTGCCTATCAGTGCCCATCGTCAATGCCCATCAGTGCCATCTCATTGGTGCCACCTCATCAGTGCAGCTTATCAGTGCCCATCAGTGAAGGAGAAAACGTACTTATTTACAAAATTTTATAGCAAAAACAAAGAAAAACGTTTTAATTTTCAAAATTTTTGGTCTTTTTTTATTCGTTTAGCAAAAATTAAAAACCGCAGAGGTGATCAAATACCACCAGAAGAAAGCTCTATTTGAGAGAACAAAATGCTAAAAATGTAGTTTGGGTACAGTGTAGCATGACCGCGCAATTGTCATTTAAAAAGTGACAGCACTGAAAGCGCAAAATTGGCCTGGGCAGGAAGGTGCAAAAGTGCCCCGGTATTGAAGTGGTTAAAAATGTAACTCCAGTTACATTTTTTTTTTTTTTCATAAAGAAAAAAATGAAAAAATTAAAAGTTCTACTCGCCCACGCACCCCACCTCTATATCTGCCTTTATTAACCTGGAGTAACCCTTGAAAAAAAAATATTTTTTCTCAGGGAATGCCTGCTAAATACAGTAAAACCTCGGATCGCGAGCAGAATTCATCCTAGAAACATGCTTGTAATCCAAAGCACTCGTATATCAAAGTAAATTTCCCAACAAATGGAAACCTCCACAAAGGGCATTAGAAGCAAAATCCAGCAGGAGCTACAGAGCAAAAAGAGAAAAGAAACATGCTTGCAATCCAAAGCACTTGTATATCAAAGCAAATTTCCCCATAAGAAATAATGGAAACTCTAATGATTTGTTCCACAACCATTTATTCATAAATCCTTCAGTTTATAGTCCATATAAAAAGATTATAGCAATGTGACCAGGTTGTGTAACCATAAAATGTCCATCCACAAATGGAAGCCTCCACAAAGGGGATTAGAAGCAAAATCCAGCAGGAGCTACAGAGTATAAAAGAGAAGAGAGGCGCCTCTAAGTGTAGCAATATGGTTACATTTAATGAAGTTAGAACATTTAACAACTCACATGGTTGATGATTAAAAGAGGCACATCTAAATATGCAGGCATCTGGGGTAAAGCTGTCCACATAGACCAGGGGTCTCCAAACTTTCTAAGCAAAGGGCCAGTTTATTGTCCTTCAGACTTTCGGAGCCTGGACTGTGGCCATTGGGCGTAGAAGACACCCCAACATGAACAAGTGCCTCATCATTGGTTTTAATGAGAGAGGAATAGTGCCCCATTGTTGGCATCAATGGATGAATAGTCTCACATTTATGGTGCCAGCAGGAGGAATGGTGCTCCATCATTGGTGTCAGTTGGTGAAATAGTGCTCCAAGGGCCAGATAAAGGCTAGCAAAGGGCCACCACACCTAGTCCCCGGGCCACAGTTTGGAAACCACTGACATAGACCATCCCCCGCACCGCCGTCAGTCTGCAATTATGACCGGGAAGACTACCCTGCATTAGAGCGATCTGAAAGCGAGGCTTGAAGCGCTCGTGGAGTGCAACGTGGAAGGGACGACTTTGATGGCAATGAGGAGGATGGTGTATGTGGACATCTTTACCCCGGATGCCTCCACACTTATGCCTGTTTTAATCATCAACCATGTGAGTTGCTAAATGTTGTACCTTCATTAAATGTAACCATATTGCTACACTTAGAGGCACCTCTCTTCTCTTTTATACTCAGTTGTGACATGACGCTACTCGTATATTAAGACATCGCTTGTATATCAAGTAAAATTTATTTAAAAATGTTGCTTGTCTTGCAAAACGCTCTCAAACCAAGTTACTCT
This sequence comes from Aquarana catesbeiana, assembly GCF_042186555.1. NCBI lineage: Eukaryota > Metazoa > Chordata > Amphibia > Anura > Ranidae > Aquarana > Aquarana catesbeiana. Next base: position 46,674,588 of record NC_133325.1, read on the forward strand.
CAAACCAAGGTTTTACTGTATACTATATCTATAGCTCACTGTAGATTGAAGCCCAACTCTGGGCAACTTATCTGAACGAAAACACTGTTAGAAATTCATTTGAGATAAATCCTGCTTCGTAAGACATGCGCCAAGTCATCAAATGTCCTGGGAATTTTTGAGCGAGTTTGGGGTGGAGGAACTTGACAGGCCTGCACAGAGTCCTGACCTCAACACCTTTTGGGATGAATTAGAGCGGAGACTGCGAGCCAGGCCTTCTCGCCCAACATCAGTGCCTGACCTCACAAATGGGCTTCTGGAAAGAATGGTCGAACCTTCCCATAGAAACACTCCTAAACCTTGTGGACAGCCTTCCCAGAAGAGTTGAAGCTGTTATAGCTGCAACGGGTGGGCCAACTCAATATTGAACCCTACGGACTAAGACTGGGGTGCCATTTAAAAAAAAAAAATATCAATACACACCAAACTGAGCATGTGCAGAGTGACTCCAAAGCCTCTGTCTTATAATGAGATGTATTATGGACAATGGAAGAAGGGGAGGATCAGAGAAGACAGGGTCAAACAGCCTTTTCTCTTTCGTTTATCGACGGACACAGGGCCTCCTTAATCTTGAGGGTGGGTGGGGTGCTGTGTCCGCCGATGAACTCAAAGAAATGGATTTTACGACAGGGTAATGCCGCCAACTCCGAAACCCTGCGGGCTGAGGTAATAGCCACCAAGAATGCCACCTCCTGGGACAATGTAATAAGGGAATCTACTGAATATTCTCGAATGGAGGTTTCTGGAGAACCAGTAGTACTAAGTTTAAATCCCAGACGGAGCCACATGCTGGACTCCTTGAACGAAGGTACGAAATAAAGAGTGAGTGGCTAGGGGTTGCTGAAAGAAGACTACTAAGGCAGACACCGGGCACTTGATGGTATTCAAGGCCAACTTCTGCTCAACGCCCGTTGAAGAAAAGCTAAGATCCAAGCCACAGAAAAGGATCGAGGATGAACGCGCGAGATTGCCACGAGCCTCAGTTACTTCCTGTTGAACTGAACCTGCTGAAGGGGCCGACGTTTGAGAAGAAAAACTGCTAACCTGGTCAGCATTTACTCCAGACTCAGACCCAGGTAACCAAAATTTCCTGGACGGGGCTAGAGGGGGCCTTGGGTAGTTTGGACGTCACCCGAACCTTTATGCCATGTACACACGACCGGACTTTGCGGCAGAAAAGGTCAGACTGAATCATTCCGTTGGACATTCCGATCATGTGTGGGCTTCATCGGACCTTCTCTTTTGAAAATTCTGACGGACCTAGAAATAGAACATGTTTCAAAACTTTCCAACAGACTCAATCCCTAGCGAGAAAACCGTTCATCTGTATGCTAGTCCAACAGACCAAAAACGACGCAAGGGCAGTTATTGGCTATTGAATTTCTTTTTTCTAGTCCCGTCATATGTCATCGTGTTTTAAACGATCGGACTTTGGTGTGATCGTGTGTAGGCAAGTCCGTTTCAGCGGAACTCCGTCGGAAAGACCGTCAGAGTCTACTCTGACGAAAAGTCCGCTCGTGTGTACACGGCTTAACAGGAATTATACCGGCACGAGGAGACACAGGGCCCCCGAAGTGGACGAAATTTGTCCCCCTTCTTTGGTACCCCCAAAAGGTTCAATTCGTTGACCCTTGATGCTCACAAAGGAAGTCCATGAATCTGGAAGCCAGCGAAGATGTCCCCCCACTCCAGCAATGGGTGAGGGCAGACCTTCATGCTGAAGGAGTCTTGTCAGTGGATCCGGAGAAGCATGCTCTAGGCTTACCAGACCAAGATTGCCTGAAACTTCCCGGGGAAGACTTGAGAGATCTGTTTCCTTTATCTGCAGTCCCGGGAGCCCGGAAGAATCTCTTATGGGCTGAGAAGGAAGGCCACCGTCTGCAACGAGGCTCCTTCCCTTTCCTAGCTTGAGGCAGAAAAGTACTCTACCCCTCTGTGACACCCTTAATGATGTCATTCAGGGTAGCCCCAAACAGCCAGTCGCCTTGAAAGGGCAGATAAATTAGAGCTTTCTTAGAGGCTTGGTCTGCCGACCAATTCTTAAGCCACAGCACACATCTAATCAGCACTGCTGAAACAGAAAGCTTGGACAGCACAGGAGCTGCATCCAAGGCTGCATCACAATATACTGCAGCCCATGGACCAACTGGTCCGCTAAATCAACATAAGCAGTGGGAACGATCTGGTAAAGAGTCTACAACAGTATATGAGGCAATAAATATATATATATATATATATATATATATATATATATATATATATATATATATACACACACACAATATTCCAGTGTGGTTGTACAGTGAGTCAGACTGGGGTTCTCGGTCACCCTGTGCCCCTAATAGACACAGGGTGACTTACATATAGGAGGGGCTAGGGGGGCTGAACAAGGAGATTCCAGTGTTCTTCAAGGTAAGCTGGGTTCCACAAGTCCCCCGCCCAAAGTGACTCCCATAACAACTAGTATACCACAACCATGTGCATTGCCAACAGTTACAAGGTGCTTGCAGAGAGGCCCCATTTACTTAAATGGGTCGTGTTTGGCGGGCTTTTCACCTGCCAGAAGCGACAAGTGGTATCATTCTTGCCGCTGCTGCAACATGTGTACATGCCTAGCTGCTGCCTCTGAAGCTAATCAGGGAATGGTTGGAGGGCTGTAAAAATGGGGGGGGGGGGGGGGGTTCAACTGCAGGGTTTTACTGCCCCACAACTGTTAATGTGAAGAAGTTCTTAGGAAATGCTTCTGTCTACCTGCAAAAGACTGATGGCATTATCTCACCTTGGCAAAGTCCACTGGACTGGAACCTATTTTTTTTTTAAGTTTCTCATAGGTCCATTTAAAGTATAACTACCTTAAGTAAATATTCAGTGATAAATGATGCACAAATACACTACCACTTTCGACCTTATAACTATTACTTGTATGGTTAGTAATGTCTGGTCTTATTTAATCTAAACAAATGATGGGGGGCCACACATACCATGAGAAATGCCTGAAACCAACATTTGACCAAGATGTCCAGGTATGGCCTATGCTCCTCTTCATAGCCTTGAAGACTAGTCATTGGGAAAGACGTCTAGATCCTCCATGCTCCATCCTCCATCAGAAGAAAAAAGCATCAGCACTTGCGGATTATGTATTCTCAAGTGTTGCTGGACTGAATTGCAAGTATAGTTGTGTATATACAGTACGGTATATAAATCAGTAAAGTCTCACATAATTTTTTTTTGCAAGAAAACTACTTATAACCCCCAAACTTTACATATTTTTTTAAGTGGAAGCCCTAGAGAGTAAAAGGGTGGGTGTTGCATATTTTTATGTCATACTTTAAATGTGCAGCGGCTTTTCAAAAGCAATTTTTTAGCAAAAGTATATTTTAATGAATTGTAATGCACAAAAACACAACATAACATACATTTTTTTTGGTAAAACATACAAGATGATGTTGCTCCAAGTAAATAGGTACTAAAAATGTACGCCCATGGAATGGCGCCAAACGACGGTACCGAAAAATCTCAGGTGCTGCTTTAAAGGCCTTTACAAGTTACTAGTTTAGAGAAACACAGGAGGTTTGGTGCTAGAATTATTGCTCTTGCCCTAATGTCCGCGGCAATACCTCACATGTGTGGGGCGATTGGCGTTTACATATGCGCGCGGGACCGACGCATGCACGGGGGGGGGGGATGGGGACTCATTAAAACATTTTTTCTATCATTTATTTGAATTTTTTTTTGCACTGTAATTTTTACTTTTTTTAATCAACTTTAATGAACAACATCCCATGTGATAAAATGAAACGGAAACTGGAAGTGACAAAATCCTTGTTGCTTCTGATTTCTGACGTCTTACAGCAGGAGGAGTAACATCTGTTCCTTTCACTGTGTCTCAGGATGCTTCATCTTTACCGGGCTCTCGGATTGATTGGAAGGAGGTGGCAGGAGGGGGAAAGACCCACTTTCACCTGTAAAAGTAATCCAGCAGCTCTTTAGCAGCTTGGAATACTTTTACCAGCTTCAGAACTGCAAAAAAAAATCTCGATCATCGCTACAGCTGCAGTGATGACCGAGATATCACCCTTCCCATCCAAGGACGTACAAGTACGTCTTATGGACATGAAGTGGTTAATTGACTTCAGGAATATTCAAAATTACATAATACGCTAACCCTGATGAATAGAAGTGATTGAGCTCCCAATTCATGAAGGGGGTTGGCTTGCTTTTTCTACTACTGCTTTCTACTACTACTACTAAACCTACTTTTGTTTTTCAGTTTCTTTGTATACAGCATTAAAATACAAATGCATAAAAAAACAAAACGCTTTGGACTCTTTGACCAGTGTGGCGCTCTAACGGCTTCTTGCATAGTTTGCCTTTAAAAAGTCAACCTTACAAAGGGCGTGCTACTTGTAACAAATTTTGATTTAAGACAGTCACTACAACTACTGTATTCATTAGCCTTGGGCTAATTTAACCGCTTGCCAACCAGCCGCCGTCATAATACTGCGGCAGGTTGGGACAGCTGCGCGAATCACCGTAGGTGTACATCAGCCGCTATAAGAGCTCTGGGGGGGCACACGCATGCCTGCGGCGCGATGCCGGAGCCGATGTGTGTGGCCTGCGGCCACGATGTCCGCCGGCAGTCACTCCTCAATGTAAACAAACAGATCCCTGTTCTGACAGGGGAGGAGAGAAAGATCCGCTGTTCCTAGTGATCAGGATCTCTCTCTACTCCCTGTCATTACCCCCCCCCCCACAGTTAGGGAACATTTAGCCCCTTGAATGCCCCCCTAGTGTTAACCCCTTTCCTGCCAGTGACATTTATACAGTGATCAGTGGCTATTTTTAGCTCTGATCGCTGTATAAATGTCAATTGTCCAAAAAAAGTATCAAAAGTGTCCGATCTGCCTGTCACAATGTCGCAGTGCCCCTAAAAATCGCTGATCACCTCCATTACTAGTAAAAAAAAATGTATAATAAAATGGCATAAATATATCCCCTATTTTGTAGACGCTATAACTTTTGCGCAAACCAATCAATATACGCTTATTGCGATTTTTTTTTTACAAAAAATATGTAGAAGAATACATATTGGCCTAAACTGATGAAGAATTTTTTTTTTGGATATTTATTATAGCAGAAAGTAAAAAATATATATTTTTTTTTTTTTTCAAAACTGTCCCGTTTTTTCTTGTTTATATTAAAAAAAAATAAAAACCAGAAGTGATCAAATACCATCAAAAGAAAGCTCTATTTGTGGGAAAAAAAGGACATACATTTTGTTTGTGTACAATGTCAGTTAAAGCGACGCATTGCCGTATCGCAAAAAATGGCCTGGTCATTAAGGGGCAAATCCTTCCAGTCCTTAAATTAAAGTACACCTGTTGTCTAAGATTGTTACTTATCTGTTACAAGCAGCAAAAGAATTTACACTCACCATTCCATTATCTAGGGATCCCACCACAGGCCCACAACATTAGACAAGAAATGTTAGCTAAACAACGGGACCTGTTTTTTAGGCAAATCCAATGACTGTCCGAACTTGCAGTCCCAAGGTTTGTTAACTGAGATCATGTGGCCAGTGCACCAGCAAGTGATCTAGTGACTGCCAGCAAGGTAGCCTCAAGCAGTAGGGTATGCATTATATCGGGAGGATTATGAGGCCCTACAGCGAAGGATGGGGAACACCTGGCTAATATTCGGAAGAGTTTTAAAGGACATAGCCTCTCAACACATGCTCAGTGTCATGGCAAAGACCCCACTGACATTAAGGTTAGTGGAACCGACAAGTACATTCCTCACTGGCGGGGTAGTAATGTGAAAAGAGGGGTCTCTCAACTTGAAACTCAGTGGATATAGAAAATTAAGTCCTCCCACCTCTTTGGTCTCAATATAGATTGGGACCTGAATTGTTTTTATTACCAATAGTTGAGTTTTTTCACACTCTCCTGTCACTTTTATATTCTTTTAATTTTTTTTGTTTTTTTTTTATCTTCAATATTATTTTGTTTTTTTTTTTGTTTTTTTAATAATGCATTTTTTATTGAATTTTAGACCATACCAGATAAAAAGAGCAATATACAATAAAATAAAGACATAAAGAAACGGTCTAATAGACACATTACTTGCCAAGTAGGGCCTAGTAGCAGTAAGGAATTCCAGTTCAACAGTTATATAATACAAATTAAAGAAATTACAATTATTTTAATACATGTACCACTAAGTTAGCAGGACCGAGTGTCAAGTGTGCCAATCCACCCATGCCTTCCATTTTTTTTATCAAAGGAGGAGCAAGAGGCTATTATTTTGTTTTTTAATATAAACTATTACTATTTCAATATCTTTAACTTAATTTTGTATATTGTCAAATATGTTCTATGTGGTATTGGTCATTTGCAGCGTTGAAGTATACGGGTAGACAAGTTAACAGGTCTCCCCACAACCTCTTTTTTTCTATTTCCCATAGATTTTGCTGGGCTTTTATCTACAGAATGTTGTATGTACAGTATGTGATCTCTTTTTGGGTGTAATACTCCTTTTTGGCCACAATATGGAGTTGTTCAAAACTCTATTGTTAATTTAGTTTATATGGAATTTTGTTAGTTGGCTTATTTTTGGAATTGCTTTTTTTACATTGATTTTTTGAGAGCTATAGTATACCTTTTAATGCTTTTGGGCTCAAATATTGTTGATGCATTGCAATATTAGATGAGCTGTTGTGGGGAGGAGTCCCGCCTATTGCTTGCCTTTAGCTGTGTATAAAATGGATTGTTGGCATCACCAACCTATCAGAGTACCCTGAAGGCGTCCAGTATGACAAAACTAGTCGGGCAGGACCTTGGTTGTGACCGGGCGGTTAGCTTATAATTTTTACATGCTGTTCCTATTATGATCTTTGCAAGTATCTTTTTAATTAAATAAAGTGTTTTTATTAGAGTTAGTGACTATAGCTCCTCTACTTTCATCACCAACCTATCAGAGTACCCTGAAGAAGTCCAGTATGATGAAACTAGTCGGGCAGGACCTTGGTTGTGACTGGGCGGTTAGCTTATAATTTTTACATGCTGTTCCTATTATGATCTTTGCGAGTATCTTTTTAATTAAATAAAGTGCTTTTATTAGAGTTAGTTACTATAGCTCCTCTACTTTCATCACCAACCTATCAGAGTACCCTGAAGAAGTCCAGTATGACGAAACTAGTCGGGCAGAACCTTGGTTGTGACTCGGCGGATAGCTTATAATTTTTACCTGCTATTCGTATTATGATCTTTGCGAGTATCTTTTTAATTAAATAAAGTTCTTTTATTAGAGTTAGTGACTATAGCTCCACTACTTTATTCCATGTCACCTGGGGCCTAGATGGTATTATGATTGGTGGGGGTGCTAGCAAAATCATCCGAAAAGGGATCAAGCAAATTGAATAAACTGCTGGCGCAATCAGAGTGTTGTGGAGTGATGATATCCATCCTTATGGCAAGGTTACCTTGTCTCTCAGTTAAATGTACTCCATTTGAGAGGGCAAACTATAAGGTTCGGAGGTGGTGTGTACTTGTGGTGTTGAAGCACTGAAATCTACACAGTCTGCATAGTTGATTGTTAGCACTGGGATTTCACTCAACACATGGACTATGTTTTTAAGTGTTTTAGATTTACTGCATCTTTCACTACTGTGTTTTTTTTTTATATATTTGAGTGCAATTTTTTTTTGGTCACATGATATGTGGACTTCATATTGGCTGCACTTTCTTTCTATGTGTTTTATGTTTTCTTTTTTTTTTTTTTTTCTTTATACATATATTGTTTCTTTTATGTCACAAGGAAGTTATCTCATGTGGAGCAATTATTAGACATGGGCGCCGTCAATAAATTTGTTTTGTTTCGTTCCATTCCGTTTCGTATTAGAATTAATTCATATTTCGTAATTTGTGTCTGAAATTTCGTACGAAATACAAATTTTCGTTAGGTTTGTTAACTTTTCGTAACAATTACGAATGTTGGTTATGATGAATTTATCATTATGAGGGGCTCCCACCATTCCTGTGCTGTGCTGACTACCTGGATTTTTAACTTTTAGGTTTGTTAAATTTTCGTAACAATTACAAATGTTCGTTAGGAATTTGGATCCGAAATTAGTAAACGATATTTTGTATTTCATACAAAATTCGGAAGCATAGCAATTCGTATTTCGGATCCTCCCGAATGTACAAATTTACGGAAATTCGTACGAATTTGATTCGTATGAAACTAATCGCACATGTCTAGCAAATATTGGACCACATTCAATGTTACAAATTATAAAGCCATCCACAACTCTGCCCCCCAGCTACATCACTAATCTAATTTCAAAATATCATCCAAGCCGCTCTCTTTGGTCCTCCCAAGACTCCTGCTCTCCAGCTCCCTTGTCACCTCCTCCCATGCTCGCCTCCAGGACTCCTGAGCTTCTCCCATCCTTTGGAACTCTCTACCCCAAACTCTCAGACTATCTCCTAATTTATCCATCTTTTGATAATCCCTGAAAGCCCTTCTCTTTAAAGAAGCCTATCCTGCTTCTAACTAATCTAACAAGTAAAAGGCGCAATGCTCAGATACCTCAATATGACAATATATGGTTCATGATAGTCCAGCAGCAAGTGTCAAGGAAGGAATAGGTGAGTCTGTCAGGGCTGCCACCAGGGAGACCAGAAGCAAGTTCCAGTAAAACTAGGAAAAAGCAAGGAAAGGGTGCCTCTGAGTATATATCTGTCAGGGCGCCCTCAGCTGTCAGCTAATTGCCAGCTCCTATCTCTCCACAGTTACTCAGCTGTTGATGATCCTGCTCGTCAGTCCTGCCTACTTAAGCTGTCCAGCCCAGAGGATCTCTGCCTTCAGCTTAGTCAACATCACAGAGACGCTCGCCTGCATTCCTGTTAAAAGACTTGCTAGGCTGACATCCCTTCTAGCTCTAGATCCTGCTTGCTATTTTACTACACTCATCTCACAGAAAGTCCACTTTGCAGGGTATAGATTCCAGGGAGGATAAGGGTAGTGAAGCGCCAGAGCCTGTGACAAGCCGCGCTGCAGCTTCATGATTCCTGTCCGGTGTCCACAATGATGGGAAACGGCCATCTCCAATCACACCGGACGGGAATCATTAATTGTTTATGATATATACTCAAAAGAGTCCCTTTCCTTGTTTTTTGCTTCTAACTAATACACAGTGTTTTTACTTTCTCCATCAGCTCATCCCCAACAGTTATTACCGTTTGTATCACTTGACCCTCCCTCTTAGATTGTAACGAGCAGGGCCCTCTGATTCCTCTTGTACCAAATTGTATTGTAAATGTGCTGTCTGTCGTCATTTTGTAAAAGCGCTGAGCAAACTGTTGGTGCTATATACAGTATATATACACAGTATCTCACAAAAGTGAGTACACCCCTTACATTTTTAAAAATATTTTATCATATCTTTTCATGTGACAACACTTTTCATGTGACAACACTGACAAAATTACACTTTGCTACAATGTAACTAAAGTAGTGAGTGTACAGCTTGTATAACAGTGTAAATTTGCTGTCCCCTCAAAATAACTCAACACACATTTTCCCTCCCTGGTGTCCACCTGAGCTGGGCTACCAGGTGTGAGACATGACACCCCCAGCTGACCCCCACATCCCACCACCCCCATACGCCCCATTTGCCCTGCCTCAGTGATCAGGCTGCATTAATGGGCACTGGTGAGGCTGCATTTATGGGCACTGGTGAAGCTGCGTTTATGGACACTGGTGAGGCTACATTGATGGGCACTGGTGAGGCTGCATTGATGGGCACTGGTGAGGCTGCATTTATGGACACTGGTGAGGCTGAATTTATGGGCACTGGTGAGGCTGCATTGATGGGCACTGGTGAGGCTGCATTGATCAGGCTGCATTTATGGACACTGGTGAGGCTGCATTTGATGGACACAGGTAGGGCTGCGTTTATGGGCACTTGTGAGGCTGCATTTATGGGCACTGGTGAGGTTGCATTTATGGGCACTGGTGAGGCTGCATTAATAGGCTCCTGTGAGGCTGCATTTATGGACACTGGTGAGGCTGCATTTGATAGACACTGGTGAGGCTGCATTTATGGACACTGGTGAGGCTGCATTGATGGGCACTTGTGAGGCTGCATTTATGGGCACTGGTGCGGCTGCATTGATGGGCACTGGTGAGGCTGCATTTATGGGCACTGGTGAGGCTGCATTTATGGGCACTGATCAGGCTGTATTTATGGACACTGGTGAGGCTGCATTGATGGACACAGGTGAGCTTGCATTTATGGGCAGCTGACCCCCACATGTCACCCCCCCATATGCCCCATTTGCCCTGCCTCAGTGATCAGGCTGAATTAATGGGCACTGGTGAGGCTGCATTTATGGACACTGGTGAGGCTGAATTTATGGACACTGGTGAGGCTGAATTTATGTGCACTGGTGAGGCTGAATTAATGGGAACTGGTGAGGCTGAATTAATGGGAACTGGTGAGGCTGCGTTTATGGACACTGATGAGGCTACATTGATGGGCACTGGTGAGGCTGCATTGATGGGCACTAGGGAGGCTGCATTGATAGACATTGATCAGGCTGGATTTATGGACAATGGTGAGGCTGCATTTGATAGACACGGGTTGGGCTGCGTTTATGGGCACTGGTAAGGCTGCATTTATGGGCAATGGTGAGGCTGCATTAATAGGCTCCTGTGAGGCTGCATTTTTGGACACTGGTGAGGCTGCATTGATGGGCACTTGTGAGGCTGCATTTATGGGCACTGGTGCGGCTGCATTTATGGGCACTGGTGCGGCTGCATTTATGGGCACTGGTGAGGCTGCATTTATGGGCACTGGTGAGGCTGCATTTATGGGCACTGATCAGGCTGTATTTATGGACACTGGTAAGGCTGCATTGATGGACACAGCAAGGCTGCATTTATGGGCACTGGTGAGGCTGCATTTGATGATGATATTGCACTTGAACAAAAACCATCACAAAAACACTACACACAGATAAACCATGACACCTAAACAATAGAAATTACTTTCTCGAGACAGGGGTACTTAGGATATTTTTGTAGACCTGCAGGGGTACTTCGCTGTAAAAGGTTGAGAAACACTGGTTTAGGGCGCTAAAAAAGTTAAAATGAGTAACATGCTTAGATGATAGGACTTCTAAAATTAGTGATTAGGTGTGAGCATGTTTGTTGCTTTGTATTGTATTGGACAATTCAATGGACTGATTACCTCCAACGTTTTTTGCTTATTTTGAACTATTATCAGGACCACATTTAGACAGACTGCTGTGTAGGCACACCTAAACGATTAATTACTTTTGTATAATTTCCTTCACTCCCCTCGTGCCATTTGATTATCTCTATAGAATGTGCTGTAGAGGGAGAATAGAAGTTTCCTGAACTATAAGGAGTCTTCTAACTCCTCTCTACATCCCCCTTCCCCTATAATTCTGTTGTTGAATTTAGCAATGCATATCCAGAGAGAATATAAAAAATATAGGGAAAAAAAATGATGACAATCTGTGATTGGTGCTGCCTCCTTTGACTATGCTGCCTTAGGCTTGCCTAAATGTTAAATACAGCTCTAATTATTTTCAATAAAAGTATTTATTATTATTATTAATAATAATAATAATAATAATAATAACAACAATAGTAACAATTACTATTATTATTATTATCATCAGTGGTGTTATTTAAAAATATTTATTATTATTATTATTATTATTATTATTATTATTATTTAACAAGATTGTTTATTATAATTGTTTACTATTATTCAAAATAATAATAATCATTTTAATATGATTGTTATTAAAATTATCAACAGTATCATTTAAAAAAAATTATTATTATTATTAATATTATAGTTATTCCTATCAACTACTTTCAACATGATCATCAGTTAAACTAATATCCATAGGTAGGGAGGTCTACCCCACCTCCACCTAAAAACAGTACTTCAACCATCTCCAACAGATCATCCCCCACAGTTATAACCTCTTGTTTCACCTCCCCCCTCCCTTTAGATTGTAAGCTCCATGAGCAGGGCTCTCCTATTCTGTATTGAACTGTATTATAATTGTACTGTCTCCCATTATATTGTAAACTGTTGGCGCTATATAAATCCTGTATAATAATATTAATAATCAAACAAGTAAAAAATTTGACGCTCCCAACCCCTTCACATTATGTTAGATCTCTAATGCCGCCTACACACGTTCGGAATTTTCATCCAAGGTTTTTCTGATGGAATTCCGCTCAACCTTGTCTTGCATACACACGGTCACACAAAAGTTCTCTGAACTTTCGACCGCCAAGAACGCGGTGACGTACAACACGTACGATGGCACTAGAAAAGGGAAGTTCTATACGAAGCGCGCCACCCTTTGGGCTCCTTCTGCTAATCTCGTGTTCATCTCATTTTACCAGACCGAACGCTTCCGTCTCATACTTAATTCTGAGCATGCGTGTTTTTTTGCACGTCTGAATTGCATACAGACTAACGGAATTTCTGGAAAAATAGAGAACATGCTCTCAATCTTTTGCTGGCGGAAATTCGGCCAGCAAAAGTCCGATGGAGCATACACACGGTCGGAATTTACCACCAAAAGCTCACATCGGACTTTTGCTGGCAGAATTTCCGATCGTGTGTACGCGATATAAGTTTAAAAAAAACAACAAAGTGGTTGGCACTCTGTTTAAATCAAATGCAAGAGTAACTTTATTATTCCAGGCATGCAAACACAAAACCCCACCTAGGGCCGCCTCCTCACCCAAAACTGGGCTTAGCCATAGAGAGGTTGTCTAAGCCTAGTATTGAAAGGAGGAGGTCCCAGGTGGATCTTTGTGTTTGCCTGTCTGGAACAATAAAGCTACATTTGCATTGGACTTTAACGAAGTGCCGCCGGCTTTCTCTCTCTTTCTTTTGGATCCATATGTAATGATTGGTAAAATAAGACTAGTGATGCACCGAAGTCTCCAAAATGAAATGTGATGTGAAATAATTAATTCACACTTAGAAGACGAATAATTAATATTCATGTCTTATTGCCTGCATCAAATTAATTAAGTCTCATCACTATTCAGGCATCGTTACATAGGATCTTTGGAAGGAAATTTTAAACATGTGCTTCCCTTAAGATACCTGCTTTCATGGAAAGAAAAACTGGGTCATCTATGATGATTAAAATGTATACACATGTGTGCTCACATGTGGTGGTTGGTGGGGACAACCTAATTGGAATGTCCTCAAAACGGCTACTTTAGTGCTGTGCAGCTCTAAAGCTATCAGCGGCCAAAAAAAACAGTCCTTTTTTAAAGGAGTTAAAGGATGTCTAAACCCCAAGGAAGTGTAATATTGTAGCATATCAGTCCAGGACACTGGTGAGGCTGCATTTATGGACACTGGTGAGGCTGTGTTTATGGACACTGGTGAATTGATGGGCACTGGTGAAGCTGCATTCATGGGCACTGACCAGGCTGCATTTATGGAGACTGGTGAGGCTGCATTTAATGGACACAGGTGAGGTTGCATTTATGGACACTGGTGAGGTTGCATTTGATGGGCACTGGTGAGGCTGCATTTGATTGACACTGGTGAGGCTGCATTTATGGACACTGGTGAGGTTGCATTTGAAGGGCACTGGTGAGGCTGCATTGATGGGCACTGGTGAGGCTCCATTGATGGGCACTGATCAGGCTGCATTTTTGGCCACTGGTGAGGTTGCATTTGATGGGCACTGGTGAGGCTGCATTGATGGGCACTGGTGAGGCTCCATTGATGGGAACTGGTGAGGCTGCATTGGTGGGCACTGATGAGGCTGCATTTATGGACACTTGTGAGGCTGCATTGATGGACACTGGTGAGGCTGCATTGATGGACACTGATCAGGCTGCATTTATGGACACTGGTGAGGCTGCATTTGATGGACACAGGTGAGGCTGCATTTATGGATACTTCTGAGGCTGCATTTATGGACACTGGTGAGGCTGCATTGATGGGCACTAGTGAGGCTACATTTATGGGCACTGGTGAGGCTACATTTATGGGCACTGGTGAGGCTGCATTGATGGGCACTGATCAGGCTGCATTGATGGGCACTGATCAGGCTGCATTTATGGACACTGGTGAGGCTGCATTTGATGGACACAGTGAGGCTGCATTTGATGGACACTGGTGAGGCTGCATTTGATGATGATATTACACACAAACAAAAACCATCACAAACACACACAGAAATCATCACCAACACATACTGACATTACACACACACACAGAGAGGAACCATGACACTCAAACAATAGAAATTACTTTCTTGAGACAGGTGTACTTAGGACATTTTTGTAGACCTGCAGGGGTATTTCACCGTAAAAGGAAACACTGGTTTAGGACACCAGACTAGTTAAAATGGGTAACATGCTTAGATGATAGGACTTCTAAATTTAGTGGTCAGGTGTGAGCATGTTTGTTGCCTTGTATTGTATTGGACAATTCAACAGTACAGAGACTTGTTGATCCTACCAGAAATGCAGTGTCCTTGTCAATTTCTGTGAGGTGTGAACTGGAAGCAAAAACACTTATATGTATCTTATGTAAACTATTAATTCTCTCTCCATGTAATGGAGCTATGCAATGGCAGACATGTTTAAAGTCCATCCTGAGTGTCAATCATAGCTTCCTCCAGAGATACAGTTGAGTGAGTTAGTGTAGCCACCCAGGGAGAAGAAGTGTGATATTTACAGAACAATCAGTTGAAAATAAAAAACAAAGCCTTAAAAAAGAAAACAAATGCAGCTATCACATCCAAGGGCTGGTTTAAATACCATTTTAAAGTGGTTTTAAAGGTTCAGTATTTTTTACCTTTATGCATTCTATGGTTTATGGTAAAACACCTTCTGTGTGCAGCGGGGCCCCCAGCCCTCCCTAATACTCACCTGAGCTCCCTCTCGATCCAGCAATGTGCACGAGGGCCAAGCTTCTCCTCCTCTCTCATTCGTCATTGCCTGAGACAGCAGAGGAGCGATTAGCTCCTGCTACTTTTAATGACAGCCAGTGAGCCAATAAGGAGAGTATTTTGTTGCAGTAAGTGGGCTTAGAACCATATAGCAATATGGTGTGACCAAATCCCCATATTTTTGATAATGTATTTTTGAAAATTTTTAGGTGTTTTTATACTAGCCTTGCTGGAGGTGAATGTTTTTTTTTTGCATGTGTGCGCTGTAAAGTTTTCTTCCAATAAGGAGAGAGTGAGGGCGGGGCTCTCTGTGGCACGCTGTTTGTCTTATGGACCCATAGAGCGGGGCTTGCTATTGGGGGCACTGGCTGAAAAGGAGGAGCCTGGAGCGCAGACGAGGGACCCGAGAAGAGAAGGATCAGGGCTGCTCTGTGCAATATGCCTGCACAGAGCAGGTACTGTAAGTATGACATGTTTATTTATTTTTATTTTGTTTTTCAAAATTAGCCTTTAATGTCACTTTGAGCCCACTTTCCAAGAACCATAGGGTTCTGGTGCAAGCTGTTTAGGCTGGCAAAAAGTAACCTGGGTTTTCAGGCTTCCCTCAACCTCCACTAAATGGTTCCAGGTTTATATCGCTGAGCTGCAGCAAGAGCCTGGGCAGGAGGCTGCCATCTTTGGTCCCAACATCACTGAGTGCCAGGATCAGGCAGCCCAGCCCCCTGAAGGCATGCTGCCAGGTCTGTTGTGTTGTTGCACATTACATGCACTGTCATGCCATTCATTTTCAATGGCATCTCGACACATGAAAGCCACGCACATGTGTTGCAGTGTGCCATAGTGCAGCATAGTGTGCCGTGGTGTGCTGCATTACATATTTGGCAACACGTGCGTTATGTGGGAAGTTAGGCAGCCAATTATTTTCAGTATATGGAAAGCATCATTAACACACTGCAAGAATGTAAATGGGTCCTAAAAGTTTATATTACGACCACTTTGGACAACTTTATCCCTGACCTGTCCGGTGTGTTCGTTGGCCTTTATGATGCTGTTTTTTTCACTAAGGTTCTCTAACAAACCTCTGAGGGCTTCACAGAACAGCTGTATTTATACTGAGATTAAATTACACACAGGTGGACTCAATTTACTAATTAGGTGACTTCTGAAGGCAATTGTTTCCACTAGATTTTAGTTAGTAGTATCAGAGTAAAGTGGGCTGAATACAAATGTACCCCACACTTTTCACATATTTATTTGTTAAACATTTGAAATCCATTTATCATTTTCCTTCCACTTCACAATTATGTGCCACTTTGTGCTGGTCTATAACAGTGGTCTCCAAACTGTGGCCCTTAGCTTGCCTTTATCTGACCCTTGGGGGACTATTCTCCCACTGATAGGAGACACTTTTCCCCATGGACACCAACAATGGGGCACTATTCCAACCAATGATACCAACAATGGAGCACTATGCCTACCAATGATACCAACAATGGAGCACTATGCCTACCAATGATACCAAGAATGGAGCACTATGCCTCCCAATGATACCAACGATGGGGCACTATTCCTCCCCCTAATACCAAATGTGGTGATGTTTACTCCCACTGATGCCAAGAAAATTTCCACTCCCGCTGGCTACTGTCTGGCCCTCCTAAAGTCTGAAGAACAATAAACAGCCCTTTGTTTAGAAAGTTTGGAGACCCCGGGTCTACAACATAAAATCCCATTAAAATACATTTACATTTGACAAAATGTGGAAAATTTCAAGGAGGTATGAATACTTTTTCAAGGCACTGTATACAGTAATGCTATTGCATAACTTCAATCCACACCACGCTGCACCTTGATCTCACGCTGGTACTTTTGTGGTTTTACATTTTAATTCAGATTCTGGATACCCACCAAGAGGAGCTTTGTCTCACAAGAGCAGCCTTCTTGAAGCTAGTAAGCTAGATCAGGGGTCTCCAAACTTTCTAAAGGAAGGGCCACTTCAGACTTTAGGGGGAGGGGGGGGGGGTCGGACTGTGCCCAGTGGAAGTAAACAATGCCCGATCTTTGGTTTCAGGGGGAGAAATAGTTGGTGTCAGTGGGAGAATGGTGCCCACTTTTCGTTGTCAGTAGAAGGAATTATGCCCCATGTTGGTGTCAGTAGAAGAAATAGTTACATAGTAGGTGAGGTCGAAAAAAGACACAAGTCCATCAGGTCCAACCTATGAGTGTGATTATATGTCAGTATTACATTGTATATCCCTGTATGTTGCAGTTGTTCAGATGCTTATCTAATAGTTTGAGACTGAGACCACTGAGACCACCGCCTGTGGAAGGAAATTCCACATCCTGGCCGCTCTTACAGTAAAGAACCCTCTACGCAGTTTAAGGTTAAACCTCTTTTCTTCTAAATTTAATGAGTGGCCACAAGTCTTGTTAAACTCCCTTCCCCAAAAAAGTTTTATCCCTATTGTGGGGCCACCAGTAGGGTATTTGTAAATTGAAATCATATCCCCTCTCAAGCGTCTCTTCTCCAGAGAGAATAAGTTCAGTGCTCGCAACCTTTCCTCATAACTAAGATCCTCCAGACCCTTTATTAGCTTTGTTGCCCTTCTTTGTACTCGCTCCATTTCCAGTACATCCCTCCTGAGGACTGGTGCCCAGAACTGGACAGCATACTCCAGGTGCGGCCAGACCAGAGTCTTGTAGAGCGGGAGAATTATCGTTTTATCTCTGGAGTTGATCCCCTTTTTAATGCAAATATTCTGTTTGCCTTGTTAGCAGCAGCTTGGCATTGCATGCCATTGCTGAGCCTATCATCTACTAGGACCCCCAGGTCCTTTTCCATCCTAGATTCCCCCAGAGGTTCTCCCCCCCCAGTGTATAGATTGCATTCATATTTTTGCCACCCAATAGTGCCTCATTGTTGGTGCCAGTGGCAGGAATAATGCCCCAAAGGGGCGGATAAAGGCAAGCAAAGGGCCACATCCGGCCCCCAGGGCCGCAGTTTTGAGTCCACTGAGCTAGGTGAATACAAACCTCTTTACCATAGTAATAAATTAACAAAATTTGAATCCCGGAGACTCTTGGATATGTCGCTTGGTTTTCACGTTAAGGTTTGGGGGGGCCTTGTATATTTCCTCCTTATTTGGAAGATAATATTCTTTTAACTCCGTCCGGTGCAATTCTCCCCGTCCTTTCTAGATCAGCTATCAATCTCTGCAGCCAACCAAGACAACAACAACATGACTCAGCCGCCCTCTTGTACCTGATAACTGACTGTTCCAGCTGTTTTGACATGCAGTAATTCACATTCATATTATTAGCCGCTGGAGAAATTCCAGACGTAGAAAGAGTGAGATGGCAGGTTGAGTTTCATGGCAGGTTATATTACAGAGTAGGCTTTAGAAATACCGATATACAAAAGACGTGATTATTCCAATAGTGAAAATTTATGGTTTTGTAACACTAAAATCTCATATAAACTTAATACGTCATTTCAGAAGTTGCTTCTTAAAGCTGCAACTTTTATTAACCCCTTTTAAAGCCAGAAACTTTTTTTTTTTACATTTTGTGCACATATACTAAAAAAACAAATTTTTTACATGGAAACCACTCGCGTACTGCCCACCGTACATTTACTGCGGCAGGATGTCCGCTCTGTGCCAGATCACGTGATCTGACACTTCCGGGCCTGGGGCTGCACATGTGCACGCCCCCGGCGACCCGCTTCTGCTGTGATTAACCAATTAAGGACCGAGCCTCTTTTTGAGATTTGTTGTTTACAAATTAAAAACAGTTTTTTTTGCCAGAAAATTACCGTATTTATCGGAGTATAACACGCACTTTTTTCCCCTTAAAATCAAGGGAAAATCGTGGGTGCGTGTTATACACCGATCCCCCGCCGATTGTGAGCCTTTTGGCGGCTTTCGGCCGCTCTCGGCAGCTCTCGGCCGTTCTCGGCGGCTTTCATCCATACTCGGCGGCTCTCGCAGTCCCGCGTGAGCCGGCGAAAGCCGCTGAGAACTGCCGAAAGCCGCCGGGAACGGCTGAGAGCCACCAAGAATGGCCGAAAGCCGCCGAGAGCGGCGGCGCCATTTTTAAACGGCAGTAGTCTGCAAATGACACAGGGGCAAGGCTGCAGATGGACACTGACAAGGCTGCAGATGGACACTGACAATGCTACACTAACACTGACAAGGCTGCAGATGGACACTGATAAGGCTGCAGATGGACACTGATAAGGCTGCAGATGGACACTGATAAGGCTGCAGATGGACACTGATAAGGCTGCAGATGGACACTGATAAGGCTGCAGATGGACACTGATAAGGCTGCAGATGGACACTGGAAAGGCTGCAGATGGACACTGACAAGGCTGCAGATGGACACTGACAAGGCTGCAATGATGGACAAGGCTGCAGATGGACACTGACAAGGCTGCAGATGGACACTGACAAGGCTGCAATGATGGACAAGGCTGCAGATGGACACTGACAATGCTACACTAACACTGACAAGGCTGCAGATGGACACTGATAAGGCTGCATTGATGGGTATTTAAATGTGTTTTTTTTCCTTAAACTTCCCTCCTAAAAGTTTATTCCCTTAAAACTCCCTCCTAAACTTGGGGTGCAAGTTATACGCCGGCGCGTGTTATACGTCGATAAATACGGTACTTAGAACCCCCAAACATTATACATTTTTTTCTAACACCCTAGAGAATAAAATGGCGGTCGTTGCAATACTTTCTGTCACACCGTATTTGCGCAGCGGTCTTACAAGTGCACCTTTTTTGGAAAAGATAAACTTTTTTGAATTAAAAAAATAAGACAACAGTAAAGTTAAAGGGGTTGTAAAGGTGTTTTTTTTTTTTTTTAAAAATAACAAACATGTCATACTTACCTTCACTGTGCAGCTCGTTCTGCACAGAGTGGCCCCGAACCTGGTCTTCTGGGGTCCCTCGGCGGCTGTCTCAGCTCCTCCCCGCAAGCATTTACCACCTTCATGCGAGCTCTCTCGCACGGTGGTGAGTGCTTGCGGGCGCGCTCCCGTGATACAGCCGGCGGCTATAGCCGCTCGCTGTATCACTCGGCCCCGCCCCCCGGCGCGCCGCGTCATCGGATGTGATTGACAGCAGCGCGAGCCAATGGCTGCGCTGCTTTCAATCCATCCACTGCAGCCAATCAGCGGCCAGGGTGAGCGGAGGAACAGATGTCGGGAACGCGAAGCTGACTTTCGAGGCGTCAGGTAAGTAAAACGGGGGGGCTGGGGGCGGCGGTTCTGTCAGAAGTTTTTTCACCTTAATGCATAGAATGCATTAAGGTGAAAAAACTTTTACCTTTACAACCCCTTTAACCCAATTTTTTTATATTGTGAAAGATAATGTTACACTGAGTAAAGTGATACCCGACAAACTTTTACCCTTAAAAATCTCCATAGGTGACGTTTAAAAAATTCTACAGGTTGTATGTTTTCAGTTATAATGGAGGTCCAGGGCTAGAATTATTGCTCTCGCTCTACTGATTTCGCGGCGATACCTCACATGTGTGGTTTGAACACCGTTTTCATATGCGGGCGCTACTCACGTATGCGTTCGCTTCTGCGCGCGAGCTCGACAGAACGGGGCGCGTTTAAAAAAAAAAAAAAATTCTTATTTATTTTACCTTTTATTTTTTATTTTTACACTGTTTTTTTAAAAAAAAATTGTGTCACTTTTATTCCTATTACAAGTAACCCCCTACTCCCTAGCAGCTCGCATGGCGTCTGGTCCCTTCTGCTGACCTCATGCCAAACATACTCACATATCCTGGACCTCTTCCTCAGGGAAATCGATGCATCCGCAGGGCGACTCGGATTACAGGAATAGCAAGCACACCGTCATGCTGAGCCCACTGTAGAGGTCACCCGCTGTTGGCGTGGCATACGACTTGGCGCAACTGCTCGCCATTGGCAGAGCTTCCGATATTACAGGTGTTGATCTTCTGCGCATGTGTGTCATTCACCAACCTGCCATTAGCCAGGTACTTGGTGACTACTGGAGCAATCCTGTGAACTTCTGGACACCCCCAATATCTGTACGGCTGTCCCACGTGAGACCCCGGTCACCACATCTTCCAAAAGGTTTTACACTATATAAGCATTCTTCTTTCTTATGTGAACCCTACATTTGACTGCACTGGGTGTATCGCTACCGTGACTAAGGAGCTGCCTGTCCTCCTTTGAGACCTCTGGCTGGGTTGTTAGCCATCCGCTCTCGATGGACCCCTGTCACAAGGGACCATACAGTTCTGGTAAGCGGCAGTGTGGTTGTAGGTGGAGGCATCTTTCCTATTTCCTGCACTATTCTGTGCTGGTTTGAATTGATTCTCACCGTGATCAAGCTTACTTATTTGCATTGACTTATGTGTTTTTTTTCTTTTTACAACATTTATATGGACACCTTTTTTTTGATAATTTTTTGATTTCTTCATTAGTCCAATTGGATAATCCACCTCATACGGACTTTCGTTTTTTTTGAATTTTTAGTTTTTATCCTTTGGTTTTTTTTTTCACATTTTGTATTAATTGCAGTTGTTTAGACAATTCATTTTGTCTATTCTCATATATACACCTTCATTTTGTGTTTATGTTTATAGGGTATTACTATTGTGGTCTATTTGCTTTTATATTTTGGAATTATTTAGTTTTCTCATTATTATTTTGTGAACATATATTTCTCACTAGTACTTGACGCATTGGTTCATGCATTGTGGTTCTTTTCTTATCATTCATCTTAGCGCAGCTCCATCTGGTACCATTTCTGTCTGGCGTCGTATAACATTTTGAGTTGCAGCTTCATTCATTCTCTAGGAATAGCGCAGTTTTTTTACATTTACTGTATTTATCAGCATATAACACGCGCCGGCGTATAACACGCACCCCAAGTTTAGGAGGGAATTTTAAGGAAATAAAACTTTTAGGAGGGAAGTTTAAGGAAAAAAAAACTTACATTTAAATTCCCATCAATGCAGCCTTATCAGTGTCCATTTTTAGCATTGTCCCCCATTGCAGCCCTGTCAGTGTCCATCTCTAGCATTGTCCCCCATTGCAGCCCTGTCAGTGTCCATCTCTAGCATTGTCCCCCATTGCAGCCTTGTCAGTGTCCATCTCTAGCATTGTCCCCCATTGCAGCCTTGTCAGTGTCCATCTCTAGCATTGTCCCCCATTGCAGCCTTGTCAGTGTCCATCTCTAGCATTGTCCCCCATTGCAGCCCTGTCAGTGTCCATCTCTAGCATTGTCCCCCATTGCAGCCTTGTCAGTGTCCATCTCTAGCATTGTCCCCCATTGCAGCCTTGTCAGTGTCCATCTGTAGCATTGTCCCCCCATTGCAGCCTTGTCAGTGTCCATCTGTAGCATTGTCCCCCATTGCAGCCTTGTCAGTGTCCATCTCTAGCATTGTCCCCCATTGCAGCCTTGTCAGTGTCCATCTCTAGCATTGTCCCCCATTGCAGCCTTGTCAGTGTCCATCTTTACCTTGTCCCCCATTGCAGCCTTGTCAGTGTCCATCTCTAGCATTGTCCCCCATTGCAGCCTTGTCAGTGTCCATCTCTAGCATTGTCCCCCATTGCAGCCTTGTCAGTGTCCATCTCTAGCATTGTCCCCCATTGCAGCCTTGTCAGTGTCCATCTTTACCTTGTCCCCCATTGCAGCCTTGTCAGTGTCCATCTCTAGCATTGTCCCCCATTGCAGCCTTGTCAGTGTCCATCTCTAGCATTGTCCCCCATTGCAGCCCTGTCAGTGTCCATCTTTACCTTGTCCCCCATTGCAGCCTTGTCAGTGTCCATCGCAGACATCTGGCGTTTAAAAATGCCGCCGCCATTCTCGGCCGCTCTCGGCCATTCTCGGCCTCTCTCGGCGGCTCTTGGCCGCTTTCGGACGCACTCGGCTTTCGGCGGCTCACGCAGGACTGCGAGAGCCGCCGAGATTGGCCGAAAGTGGCCGAAAGCCACCAAGAGCGGCCGAGAGCCTCCGAAAGCCGCCGAGAATGGCCGAAAGCCGCCGAGAGTGGCCGAAAGTCGCCAAAAGGCTCAGAATCGGCGGGGGATCGCAGGGAATTGGCGTATAACACGCACCCTCGATTTTCCCCTGATTTTAAGGGGAAAAAAGTGCGTGCTATACGCCGATAAATACGGTACTTGATTGACAGCCGCGGGAACCAATAGTGCCACTGCACTATCTCAGCCAATCAGGATGAGCATCTCGGATGGCTGAGGGGATCGTGGACATCGCTGAATAAAGAAGGGGCTCAGGTAGTTAATTAGGGGGGGTGCTGAGGGGGGGGGGGCTGCTACACACAGAAGGTTTTTTTTAGGGCTGCAACTAACGATTATTTTCATAATCGATTAGTTGGCCGATTATTGTTTCGATTAATCGATTAATCGGTTATAACCTTAAAAAAAAAAAAGTGTGGCTATAATTTAGTCAATATGTAAAGTTTTTAAAAAAGGCAATTTATTCTGAAATATCTCTATGCAGTGGTAAATATAAATAACCAACCATATGGTTAGGGAGTAAAATATCTAATCCACTCTGAGGATAACAGACAGAAGAGATATACTGTATATACTGTTAGAGGAGATATACTGTTAGAGAAGAGATATACTGTACATACTATTAAAGGGTGAATCTGATAAATATTTTCAGACTCAGGGATCAAATGTCTTCCTTCAAAAAAAAATTTCATTTTAAGAACGTTCGTTCGATTTTCTAATCGGTAGTGGGGTCAAGTCGAGGTTCATTTTCAACCACAGTGACGGGAACATTTGGAAATAGAAAACTTCTTGGTCAAAGGAATTTTCAGACAGTGGATGTGATTTTCGTTCAGAAATGACATTCATTTTAAAAACAGAATGTTAAAAACAAGTGAAAATTTCAAACAACATTCTTTCATTCAGCAAATGTACAAAGATTTTTTGTCTGAATATTCTCGTCTGAAAATTGATCCATGTGGACAGCATAAGGCTCAGTACACACCTTTTGATCTGTTTCTGCTGTGCTTTTTGCTGTTCGTTTTGATTTTTGCACACGTGATTTTGCGGCGATTTGCGGTTTTTTGGCCAATTTGTTGTTGGGCAGATTAAAAAACACAAATTGCTGCAAAAATGCATTAAATGCTTTTCTGCAGCTTCTCCATTGAAGTATATTGAACCAAAAGAGCACCGTTTTTGCGTTAAAAAAAAAGTCCCTGACCCTTTCCAAATACGCAGCAGCTGAAAAAAGCATAGATGTCAACGTGTCCCATAGGAAACCATGTAAATGAAGTGTAGTGCGCTTCTGCAAAAAAGCACCAAAAAACACATAGTTGTGAACGAGGTCTAAGACGTTTAGTAACATAATGGGGTTAAAAAAACAAAAATTAGCCCTTTATAGTAAAAAAGAAAAAAAAAAAGCAGATAATTACTACTGTAAGGGGTTCATTTTTTACTGTAGAACTGTGAAAGTAACATCTACAGTAGCGATTATTTGCTCTTTTTGTACTATAAAGGGCTCGTTTTAGTTTTTTTTAACCCCATTATGTCACTGGCCGATTAACCGATTATGAAAATAGTAATCGATTAATTTCATAATCGATTAGTTGTCGATTAATCGATTAGTTGTTTCAGCCCTAGTTTTTTTTCATATCCTATTGCATAGAATGCCTTGAAATAAAAAACCTTCTGCCTTTACAACTCCTTTAACCCTTTGATCGCCCCCGATGTTCCCAACCAGTGTCACTAGTACAGTGACAGTGCATATTTTTTTAGCACTGATCACTGTATTAGTGTCAGTGATCGCCGCCATTACCAGTAAAAGCAATAAAAAAAATTAAATTATAAATAAATTAAATTAAATTTATCCCATAGTTTGTAGACACGATAACTTTTGCGTAAACCAATCAATATACGCTTATTGGGATTTTTCTTTTAACAAAAATATGTAGAATAATACATATTCTCCTAAATTAATGAAGAAATTGGATTTTTTACATATTCTTTTTTCTTTTGGGATATGTATTATAGCAGAAAGTAAAAAATATTGTTTTGTTTTTTTTTTTAACAAAGTTGTCGCTCTTTTTTTGTTTATAGCGCAAAAAATAAAAAACGCAGAGGTGATCAAATACCACCAACAGAAAGCTTTATTTGTGGAGAAAAAAAGGACATCAATTTTATTTGTTATGGTTTATTTGAATTGTTGTTTATTATTTAAAAAAAAAAAATAATCAATAATAAAAAATGCCATAAATCTATCCCCAATTTTGTAGACGCTATAACTTTTGTGCAAACCAATCAATATACGCTTATTGCGAGTTTTTTTTTTACCAAAAATATGTAGAAGAATACATGTTGGCCTTAACTGAAGACTTTTTTTTTTGGATGTTTATTTTAGCAAAAAGTAAAAAATATTGTTTTTTTTCTTTCAAAATAGTCGCTTTTTTTTTTGTTTATAGGGCAACAAATAAAAGCCGCAGAGGTGATCAAATACCACCAAAAGAAAGTTCTATTTGTGGGGAAAAAAGTATATCAATTTTGTTTGGATTCTACTCTAAAAGAATCTATGAAAAACTGAAAAAAAATAAAATAAATAAAAAACAAACAAATAGAAAAAAAATAATATGTGCCTGTAATAGGCCTATTTTTCATTCTCTGAGTGCAGGCGATGAATGGGGTTACAGCGTGCCTTCAGTGCTGCATGAAGACACAGCTGGGCCTGGGGCAAAGAGCTCATTATTTCAAAGTGGCACAGAAAACAGCTTTGAAATGGATAGGTGTTTTCTCATGAGCCGAGCAAGAGCAAGTAAACCCAAGTTTGTACCTACAATGCAGAGGGCCAAGGCATTTTGGGCAATATAGTCAAGGATACCTAAGAAAACTTACTTTGCTTACTTACTTACATTCACATGGCCTCTCCATACACTGCCCAGATCCGTTTCCAATCATCTACAGCTGTATGGCCTGTACAAATCAATGACAGGCTGGCAGGTTCCACAGATGTCCGCATGTATTCGCTCATCGAGCAATTAGCTGTGTGTAGGTAGGTCAGTCTGTCTTCTCCACTGTGGGTGCTGCTCGACCGATACAGCAATGCAGAAGGGGGGGGGGGGGCATTGTTCCTTTATGACAGAGGTTCTCAACCCCTGTCCTCGGGACCCACCAACAGGCCAGGTTTGCAAGATAACTGAAATACATCACAGGTGATATCATTTGCTGCTCAGTGATTGCCGTATTCTAGTCTGTATCTCCCCAAGGTAATACTTAACCACTTGCCGCCCGCCATATAGCAAAATGACGTCGGCAAAGTGGTTTTGTTATCCTGACTGGACGTCATATGACGTCTTTCAGGGTAACAAGCCGCTGCGCGCCCCTGGGGTGTCAGTCTGACACCCCGCAACACTGATCTAGGTAAAGAGTCTCTGACGGAGACTCTTTACCATTTGATCAGCTGTATCCAATCACGGCTGATCACAGTGTAATCAGGAAGAGCCATTGATCGGCTTTTCCTCACTCGCGTCAGACGCGAGTAGAGGAGAACCAATCGGCTGCTCCTCTGACAGGGGGGGGGGGGGGTCTGTGCTGAGTGATTATCAGTGCAGCCCCCCACAGGATGCCCGCCCAGAACCACCAGGGACGCCACCAGGAACACCAGGGATGCCCACCCCTTGTGACCACCAGGTATGCCACCCATGGCCACCAGGGATAACAATCAGTGCCCACAATGGATGCCTGCCAATCAGTGATGCCCATCAGTACCATCCATTAGTGTACATCAGTGCCACCTATCAGTGCCCATCCATGCCCATCCGTGCCGCCTATCATTGCCCATCCATGGCACCTATCAGTGCCCATCAGTGCCCATCAGTGCCACCTATGTGTACCCATCAGTGCTGCATATCAGCGCCACCTATCAGTGCCGCCTACCAGTGCCCCATCAATGCCACATATTAGTGTCCATCCGTGCCGCCTATCAGTGCCTATCCATGGCACCTATCAGTGCCCATCAGTGCCACCTTTCGGTGCCCATCAGTGCCACCTATGTGTACCCATCAGTGCTGCATATCAGCGCCACCTATCAGTGCCGCCTATCAGTGCCCATCAGTGCCACCTCATCAGTGCTACCTCATCAGTCCCCATCAGTGCCGCCTTATCAGTGCCCGTCAGTGCAGTCCCATCAGTGCCCATCAGTGAAGGAGAAAACTTACTTATTTACAAAGTTTTGTAACAGAAAAAAAAAGAAAACTTTTTTTTTCAAAATTTTCGGTCTTTTTTTTATTAGTTTAGCAGAAAATAAAAATCCCAGAGGTGATCAAATACCACCAAAAGAAAGCTCTATTTGTGGGAACAAAATGATAAAAATTTAGTTTGGGTGCAGTGTAGCATCACCGCGCAATTGTCATTCAAAGTGCGAGAGCGCTGAAAGCTGAAAATTGTTCTGGGCAGGAAGGTGTATAAGTGCCCATATATTGAAGTGGTTAAAATCTGGCCTGTTAGTGGGTCCTGAGGACAGGTGTTAAGAACTACTGCTTTATGACTTCCTGCGGTCATAGGGAGACAGCTGTTTGATTGGACGTTGGCACCCCATGTGACCTTGGCAGCCATCTTGAGTCAGGCAGAGTATTTTTTAGACCCGTCTCCCGGGTTTGGCACGCTTTTTGAAAGTGGCTATTGTAGGGACAGGTTCTCCCGTCTGGCAAGGACAGTGTCTAATGGGAGGGAGGAGTAGGAATGGTGCAGGTACTACACCAGTCCCCTCAGGAAGCCTCCCGTTTGGGTGTGGACCGACCTCATTCTCCCTGCTGCTGAAGCTGTCGCCATCATTCCAAGATCTCCATCCTCTGCTATTTTTTGTAAGTGGCTCCAGTCGGCTTTGTGTTCCCGCTGGGCCTATTTGAAGGCTGTTGGGAATCTAACAATATGCTGTTCTCCTCAATCCTCGGTCTCTGAGGGTTTTCGTTGCCGCTGGCGCACCACACAGCACACTGCTCTTATGTGGGTAGGAACAGAAGAACAGCCCTAGTCTGCATACAGGGCTGCTCATCTGCTTCTAGCCCCATGGAATTGCTCGGTGACTGATTTGTACAGGCTTCCTGTCCACCGCTGATGAGAAACACCTGACTGCACCCACTGAAGAAATATGCACATCTGGGCAGAGTATGACTCCCATGTGAATGAGCCCCATAAGCTTCTGAACTCCATGACCCATGTAGGTCCACCTTCCCACTTAGACACAGGTGCATGATGTAACCCTGGACCACACATTCCAAGATGCCATGTGCTTTCTCATGGTAGGCACATCTCACTGAGTGCTAGTCAGTGTAGTCTGCAGTGAAAGCACACCAGGGTGACAACACTACTCCTGCTTAGAAAGCCTCTTTGCAAGCATTGTCACCTTAGGACAGGAAGTTGAGATACATCATGTTACTAGCAGTGCAGACTGTTCTCCTGTGTATCTAGAGTAGTGGTCTCCAAACTACAGCCCATCGCTTGATTTTATCCAGCCCCCGGTGCATCATTCCCCCCCACTGTCAGCAACAGTTCAGCATAGTTCTTGCCACTGACACCGACAATGGGGCACTAGTCTTCTTACTGACCCCAACTATGGCACACTATTCCTCCTATTGATACCAATGATGGGAAACTATTTCTCCCTTTGATACCAATGATGGGACACTATTCCTCAAACTGACACCAATGATGGGGCACTATTCCTCCCACTGACACCAACAATGGGGCACTATTCCTTCCACTGACACCAATGATGGGCCACTATTCCTCCCACTGACACCAACAATGGGGCACTATTCCGTCCACTGACACCAATGATGGGCCACTATTCCTCCCACTGACACCAACAATGGGGCACTATTCCGTCCACTGACACCAATGATGGGCCACTATTCCTCCCACTGACACCAACAATGGGGCACTATTCCGTCCACTGACACCAATGATGGGCCACTATTCCTCCCACTGACACCAACAATGGGGCACTATTCCGTCCACTGACACCAATGATGGGCCACTATTCCTCCCACTGACACCAACAATGGGGCACTATTCCGTCCACTGACACCAATGATGGGCCACTATTCCTCCCACTGACACCAACAATGGCACAGTATTACTTGCCCTAATACCAATCATTGTGCATTGTTTAATCCCACTGACACCAGGGCATGTTCTTCTCCCATTGGCCACAGTTGAAGGACAGTAAACTGGCGCTTTGTTTACAAAGTTTGGGGACCCCTGATCTAGGGAATGCCAAAAGTGGCAATTACTCAAATCAAAGCTGGAGATTAATCTGCTTATAGCAACAAGACAAGTAAATTTTTAAATAAAATCTGTTTATCACATTCCTTATTACAGATCCAGTGATGCTATCCCGTGGCGGCCGGTAGAAATTTTTTTGAGGGGGGCGGCAAACTGTATGCCAACCCCCCGCCGCGGTCGTAACACTTACCCCATCACCGGTGGCTTCCCCTGCTTGGCGGCCTCCCGTTCTCCTGCTCTCCACGGGTCATCACGGCGGCGGTGGCTTTCGTTTCCTCTCTCATCCTCGGCATCCAATCGGGAGTCTTCTCTTTTCAGCCAATTGTAAAACGGGTCTCACTTGCTTCTGATTGGCTGGATTGAGGATCAGTGTTTCAAGAGTGAATGTTCATTCTCTGTTGTAACACACCTGGGTGGTATCAGAGCGCATTCTCTGCGACCCGTGGCGCAACCTATTTTGAAGCCTATTAGAGCCTCTGGCTCTAATCAGGTGCTTAAAAAAAAAAATCCTGGCCGATGTAATTCATGCGTCCGATGCCCTGAAAGGGGCCGGACGCTTGAATAGGGGGTGGCTGTGGCAGCCATGGATAGATTCATGAATCTATCCATTGCATATATGGGGTGGCGTGGAGAGAGGGGGCGGCACACGGGCACCCCTAATGGACGGGCCATCACTGATGCTATCACTGGGTGCCTGTGCTTCTCTATAAATTGCAGGCAGATCATGGCTTCCTAAAAAAATATAAGCATCACGCTTTAGTAACATCTTAGCAGCCCTTAGGATCGATGCAAGCCTTAGGATTGGTGCAAGCAGGGGGTGGCTCCACATGTAAAATGCTTTGATGGTTGGCTGTCAAGCTGAAAAATGGGGCATTCGAAGGTCCCCTGTCAGCAGGGCTGCATAGAAGGACCCTTGCTCTCTATGTAGGTGTCTCTGCAGAGGTTTGCTGCATCAGAGCTAGAGCTCTCCAATCAGCAGCAAGCTTAAATTATTCCTAAACCCACCGCAGTAAAATCAGTCTGTACTTTACTATGCAGTAAAGCATGCTTGTTATACTCACTGTGGAACCTAAGGGGTTAATCATCTGCATTGTGTAAAAAGGCTGTTTGATCCTGTCTTCTCTGATCCTCCCCTTCTTTCACTGCCCCCAATACATCTCCTGATAAGATAGAGGCTTTGGAGTCACTCTGCACATGCTCAGTTTGGTGAGTATTGCTAGAGAGTTTGTGATCAGCACAGAGCCAATCAGCACTGTCCAGACAGAGGGTCAGGGGTCCTGCAGCCTCATTGGGCAATCAGATTAGAATGAAAACTCCTCCTACAAGCACTGATAGAACTCACAAGACTGCTATATACTGCTGATGTGAAAAGGTATTAAGCAGTTTATATTTACTAAAATAATTGCTTTTCCATGTTCTAGTTACTGTGGGAGACCAGATATAGTGAATGCGGGGTCCTGGGTTTAGTAACCCTTTAACCGCTTGCCGACCAGCCGCCGCAGTTTTACTGCGGCAGAATGGCACGGGCAGGCAAATCGACGTTATGTTACGCCGCCTCCTTAGGCGGCCATTAGGGGCGCGCGGGCCCGCTGCTAGCCCCTGGAGCCGTTGCGATCGCTCGTGACATGGCGAGAACTCAGGATCTGTGTGTGTAAACACACAGATCCTGGTTCTCTGAGGGGAGAAGTGACAGATTGTCTGTTCATACAGAGTATGAACAGCGATCTGTCATCTCCCCTGGTCAGTTCCATCCCTCCTTCAGTTAGCACACAGAGAGGGAACACAGTTAACCCCTTGATCGCCCCCTAGTGTTAACCCCTTCACTGCCAGTGACATTTATACAGTAATCAATGCATTTTTATAGCTCTGATCACTGTATAAATGCCAATGGTCCCAAAAAAGTGTCAAAATTGTCCGATGTGTTCGCCGTAATGTCGCAGTCACGATAAAAATCGCAGATCGCCGCCATTACGAGTAAAAAAAAAAAAAAAAATAATAATAAAAATGCTATAAATCTATCCCCTATTTTGTAGACGCTGTAACTTTTGCGAAACCAATCAATATACGCTTATTGTGATTTTTGTTACCAAAAATATGTAGATGAATACATATCAGCCTAAACTGGGAAAAAAATAGCTTTTAAAAAAAAAAAAAATGGGTAATTTATTATAGCAAAAAGTACAAAATATTGTGTTTTTTTTTTAAATTATCGCTTCTTTTTGTTTATAGCGCAAAAAATAAAAACCGCAGAGGCGATCAAATACCATCAAAAGAAAGCTTTATTTGTGGGCAAAAAGGGCGTCAGTTTTGTTTGGGTACCACGTCGCACGACCGCGCAATTGTCAGTTAAAGCGACGCAGTCCCGAATCGCAAAAAGTGCTCTGGTCAGAAAGGGGGTAAAATCTTCCGGGGCTGAAGTGGTTAAACTTTTCTGATTGGACAGCTGTAGGCCTGTCTCAGCAGGAGGCATGTCAGACCTCTGTAGGAGACCCCTGCTTCCACATAGGGTCCTTCCCTGCAGCATGCTTCTCCTCTCACTGCCCAGTAACATGTTCACGTGAGTCCAGGTGGACTTGGGCTCAGGGGAAGTGATGATGGCCATCAGATTGGGGACATATTGTGGTGAAAAAAGATGTACTGCAGGGGACATCTCCAGGATGAAAGTGAAAAATTGCAAAAAAAAAAAAAAATTTATTTATTTTAATGGATTATTATTATTTTTTTTTTAACTTAAATACCAAATATAGGTGGACAAATTCAGTTCATATTCATTTAATTTCTTTTTATAGTGTATTAAATTGATGCTTTTTTTTTTTTTTGGTGTATGATAGCACAGAGTTATCACCTCTATACATTATACTCTGGAACTCACTTCCCTGCTTTCCCCAAAAGTATAGTAAATAAATACATAGGTTTCACAACAACATAAACTACTGCAATTGCACACATTTTACTGTTTCGTCTGCATAGGTCTTCCGTTGAAAAGTGAAAACAAAGTAAGTATATCAATCAATACATAAAAGACAAAACTAATTAATTCGTTTGCGCATTCTCTAAATTAAACTGCGCTGGTTGGTGAAGCATAAATATTGATCACATCAAAATGTAATAAAATGCGTTTGCCAAAATACATTCTGCCTGTTGTTTAACCTGCAAATTGTTTATTGGATTTACAAATTTCGTGCCAGGGCGGTGAATTGCATCGGAGTCTTGACAACTGAAAAGAAGATTTACAATTGAAGAATTAAACTTTCCGCTCCAACCACATCCAACAGCATATAATAAAATCAGTTGAAAGTTTACTGGTTATTGTACGTTTATTAAAGCTGAATTCCAGGCAGGTATAAAAAGGCACTAAATAATAAAGCTCTCTAATAATTAATACAAAACAAAGAGGTTGATGTACTAAAACCGGAGTGCAAAATCGGCTTCACCTGTGCATGGTAGCCAATCAGCTTCCAACTTCAGCTTGTTCCTCCCCGGAAGGATTTGCCCCCTTAACCAAATGCCGACCAGCCCACAACGATATACGTTGGCACAATGGCACAGCTGGGCAAATGGGCGTAAAGGTATGTCCCCTTTAAATCGCAGCATTGTGAGCGCACGCCCGCTGCGAACTCCGTGAACCTGCCCACGGGTCCCGCGGACTCGACGTTCGCCGGGGGCCCGTGATCGTGTCACGGAGCGGCAGAACGGGCAGAACGGGGAGATGCCTATGTAAACAAGGCATATCCCTGTTCTGCCTTGTGACATGACAGAGATCACCGCTCTCTGTCATCGGGAGCGGTGATCGCTGTCATGTCAGTGGTAGCCCATCCCCCCCACAGTTAGAATCACTCCCCAGGACACACTTAACCCCTTGATCACCCCCTTGTGTACAACCCCTCCCCTGCTAGTTTCATTTATACAGTAATCAGTGCATTTTTATAGCACTGATCGCTGTATAAATGACAATGGTCCCAAAATAGTGTCAAAAATGTCCGATGTGTCCGCCATAATGTTGCAGTCACAATAAAAATCGCAGATCACCGCCATTACTAATCAAAAAAAAATCATAATAAAAATGCCATAAATCTATCCCCTATTTTGTAGAGGCAATAACTTTTGCGCAAACCAATCAATATACGCTTATTTTGATTTATTTTACCAAAAATATGTAGAAGAATACATATCGGCCTAAACTGAGAAAGAAATTTGTTTTTTTATATATTTTTTGGGGATAGTTTTTATAGCAAAAAGTAAAAAAATTGCTTTTTTCTCAAAATCGTTGCTCTTTTTTTGTTTATAGCGGAAAAAATAAAACACAGAGGTGATCAAATACTGCCAAAAGAAAGCTCTATTTGTGGGAAAAAAAGGACGTCAATTTTGTTTGGGTGCAATGTCGCACGACCGCGCAATTGTCAGTTAAAGCGACGCAGTGCTGAATCTCAAAATGTGCTCTGGTCAGGAAGTAGTAAATCCTTCCGGGGCTGAAGTGGTTAATGACCAGGCCATTTTTTGCGATACAGCACTGCGTCGCTTTAACTGATAATTGCACTGTCGTGCAACATTGCACCCAAACAAAATTGTCCCACAAATAGAGCTTTCTTTTGGTGGTATTTGTTCACTTTTATTTATTTTTATTTTTTGCGCTATAAACAAAAAAAAAAGAGCAAGAATTTTGAAAAAAAAAAAACATTTCTGCTATAATACATATCCAAAAAAAAAAAAAAAATTATATATATATATATATATATATATATATATATATATATATATATATATATATATATATATATATATATATATATATATATATATAAAAACAAATGTATTCATCAGTTTTGGTCTTTTGGCCAATATGTATACTTGTACATACTGTATTTTTGGTTAAAAAAAAATCACAATAAACGTATATTGATTGGGTTGTGCGAAAGTTAACATGCAATAACAGTACGTCGGTTCACGCAGCAGAGCCGACTTGCCGCTGTATAAGTACAGCAGCTGGTCGGTAGGTGGTTAAGCTTTGACAAAAAAAAAAAAAAAATGGAAGCTGATTGGTTACTACTGTATGCACAGCTGCACCAGATTCAGTTTTAGTAAATCCCCCGCAAAGTGCAATACCCATACATACAAAATAAGCACAGATACTTCTAAGCAGAGCTGAACCAGTTTTCGTAAATTAACCCCTAAATTTATTTTCTTAACCACTTGCCAACCGCCTGCCCCCAATGTACTGCAGGCGAGCGGTCACTGTAGGCAAAGCGACAAAGCACGTTGCTGTCTACTTCCGGGTTTGCCCCCCCCCCCCCCCGGCCCGGCACCCATTGTGATTGTACACAGCAATAATTCACAGCTGGGACCTGCTGATAGGCTGTGTGCAAGCGCAGCCCAGAGCCCTGTGTTGACAAATTTACAGAAGGAGTGATCTGTCAGTTTCTCATCCCTGCAAAATTGAGAGATCTAGTAGCAAAAGCAGCACACTGTACACACATTACACATAGTTAGGCACACATTTAACCCCTTGATCGCTCCTAGATGTTAAGCCCTTCCCAGCCAGTGTTATTAGTACAGTGACAGTGGATTGTATTATCACAGATCACTGTATTAACCAGCTAGTTCTGGGAGGACGCCATATGACAGCCTCCTGTGATCGCGCCCGCTGCAGGGCGCCGGCGGTGCACTCTGTGGTCACAGTGTTTGAAGGACACTGCTGATCACAGATTGCGGTAAAGAGCCAGCTCTTTACCACGTGATCAGTGTCCTGATTATCAGTGCAGTCCAAACAGTGGCCACCAGTGCTGCCAATGTGTGCCCACCAGTGCTGCCAATCAGTACCCCCTCATCAGTGTCACCTTGGAGCAGAGCTGAGTGGATATCAGGACTGGATGAACAGAAGAAATACGACTTCTCTGGCAGGTAAAGCTGCTCATTTGCATGCATTTCATCTATTTTACCTGGAGTTTAGCTATTACTACAGATTAGGGTTGCACCAATACCAGTATTGGTATCGATGCCGACACCGAACACTTTCACAAGTATCGGTACTCGTGCAAATGCACCGATACTTTCAGGCTCGGTTCTTTGAGCAGTCAGTGGGTCTCCTCTGTTGACAGCTGAATTGTTAAAGAAGTCCGGTAATTGAATTTGTCAAAAAAAAAGCACCTGGCAATGTTTATTAGCAACATTGCTGAAACACTAAAATAAAAAAAAACATTGTTTCTTTTTGTATCTTTCTGTTTCTTCATCTGCAGATCAAACAGATGAGCAAATGTTCCTCTGTTTAACCCCTTACTAACCCTTAATTTACTCTGTTTAACCCCTTACTAACCCTTAATTTACTCTGTTTAACCCCTTACTAACCCTTAATTTACTCTGTTTAACCCCTTATTAACCCATAATTTACTTGAATCAGCCCTAATTAACTCCCTATTCTCCTCCATTTAATTATTATTTTACTGCTTTTTGTATAAACGATAAACAATTGAAAGTTTTTTTTGTTTGCTTTGTTAGTGAATATTTTTACACATATATATTAACATATATTTACACATTTACATTGCAAAAGCGCAGAATAAAAAAAAAATCTATTTATTTAATTTATAAATAACTTTTCAATGCTTTGTACCATTGCTGACAGCTGAAGTGAAAACAAAACAGTTGCGTTAGATATCGGTAATTGGTATCGGCGAGTACTAAAAAAAAAAGTATCGGTACTTGTTGTAAAAAAAAAAATGGTATCGGTACATCCCTACTACAGATAGATGGGTCAATGTATACATTATGTTTTGTTTTACCATATTTTGCCGGGAATGCAACTCTACAGGCAGCTAATATACTGGCAGACTTAAAGCCAACCTATGGTGTGCCCAACGGGATATTCCAACAGGTTCACAATAATAGAAGTCCCACCAAAATATTTATTTTGCTCACCAACTATTCTGCGTGGCCCTTCCTCCCGCCTAATAGTGCTAGTGCTTGGTCATTGGTCACTTATGCACCCACCCATGGGCTGTGTCAATCAGCTTTTTTTGTAATCACTTGAGATGCTTCTGGGATCATTCAGAATTCATTGACAGATGCATGGGGATGAAGTTTAATGCAGAGTTCCGCCCTAATGTACATCTACAGCAGCATTTGTTGCCAATGCCTTTGCCATTTTTTTTTTTTACATGTAGTACCTTTTGTTGGGTAAAATCATTCTACTTCCGTCCATCTTCGCTACAGCGAGGTACATCATCTCCTTTTTTTTCCCCATTTGCTCTTGGGATACCAATGTAATCAATCCCAGGAATCAATGGGCATCCTCTGCTTATTTCAAAATTAAATTATGTGATGCTAGGCGCAGGTAGGCTTCATTTTCCGTGTTGGAATGTAATTGACAGGTTGGTTGCCATAACAACAGGGCAGGGTACATCCACCGCCTCCGCCTCCGCCATTGCTATGGCAACCTGTTCCGGACAAACTGTGCCACGCAGCGTTATTACTGTGCAGGCACGAGATCGGGTGGTGCATGCTGGGTAGCCAGCTGCACGGAATACCAGAAGTAGACAGAAGCAGGCTTCAGATACCCAGCAGAGGTGCCCCGTGCCTGCTTCCAGGATCAGGAACATATTTAAAGAAACAATAACCTGCATAAAAACAGTAGTCTTTTATGAGTATAAAAATAATAACGATCACGGGAAGCTTTTTAAAAAAAATCTATTATGGGGACTGAAGCTCCGCTTTAAGTTTTGTGTTCCCAAAGACTTGTATAGAGAGAAGCAGTTCTGGCCCCCAATTAAGTGCAGTAGAATTCATACAACACACATACCCAAACAAAATTCCCCAATTTTTTACTCTCCTCTTACAGTATTACATAAATGTGTATATTGTGGCTTTAGGGGCCCATATGATTTGACCCATAGCCGCCCCCTACATAGTCCCTCCTCTTCTACATCCCATAAGGCCCCTACATTGTCAATTTTCACCCCTCCCATATGCATATATCATATCCCAAAATCTATCTCTTTTGTCTCTTGTGTCTGCTGTAGAATGAATTACAAAGTATTGGAGAAGCAACAATGTTTATGTTGAGGCATACGGTATGTCTTGGCGAAATTTACAAAAAGACATATATAGTACAACCCTG
Organism: Aquarana catesbeiana; assembly: GCF_042186555.1. Taxonomy (NCBI): domain Eukaryota; kingdom Metazoa; phylum Chordata; class Amphibia; order Anura; family Ranidae; genus Aquarana; species Aquarana catesbeiana. The sequence goes on from NC_133325.1 coordinate 46,711,995, forward strand.
CAATACATGCATATTTCCCCATATTTCATCCAATTATGTTGTATGTTCAAGAAAACATAATGCATTTTGGGCTATGAATTCCAAAGTGCATGGTGTCAGCCCTGCCTACCTAATTTTGATGGATTACAATGGGCACAGCCTTCTTCTCTCTTCCCCCACGTCTCATCTCCATATCCCTCCTTGTTCACAGACAGACAACAAAGGGACTTATCAGCTCACATTTCTGGAAAAATGAACTGGTATATTTTGCACTTATGAAAGGGATATAAAAAAAATACTCCATAATGGACTGAGCAAAATTGAGCTTAATTGCTTGTAAACAGTATACCCACCATGTGTTAATTTGGCCTGCAACACTTTGCATCTGCATTTGTATCCCTGTCCATTGACTCGCCTTTCCTTTATGATGTGCTTTTCTTCTACTACCCATTCAAGATGTCCTTTGTGTGGACACATGCATTTCATGTCACGTGTAGACAGATGTCCACCATACACCAGATGAAGAAAAGATGAGTCAAAGAGTTAGGAGATTAGAGAGAGACACTTTTTAAAGTGAAGCAGACTTGGTTCTGATTAACCCACAGCATGCCTTCACAAAAGTGGTAGCACAGTATCACCTAGCCCTAATTTTAAAGTGGTTGTAAATCCTGAATATAAAATATAAACGTGTGTACTTGTTTCAATCCAAAGCACTAAATGTGTGAATATAATAATATTTGCAGGTGGCAATTTGGGAGGGGCAAGGATTTATGCTTGTAGGGGGAAGAGGATTTGTGTTGGAAGGGGGGATTTTGGGGGAGAAGAGCATTTGTACTAAAAGGAAGATTTGGGGAGGGGGGCTGTGCTAGAAGTGGATGGTGGATTTGTTCTGGGAGGGAAGATTTGTAGAAGGGGGTTTGTGCTCAAAGGGGGAAAGTATTTTTTACTGGGAGGAAACATTTGGGGGTGTTGTGTTGCAAAGGAAGATGGGGGGGTGTATTTCTGTGGGGTTAGGTGGCTGTTGTGTTGGAAGGCAGTATTTGGGGGTAGAAGATCATTTGTGCTGGGAGGAGAAATTTGGGGGAAGAGAAGATCTGTGCTGGGAGGGGGGATAGGGGGACGGAGGATTAGTTCTGGGAGGAGGGACTGGGGGGAAGAAGGGTTTGTACTGGGAGGAGGGACTGTGGTTGGAAGGAGGGTTTGTACTGGGAGGAGAGACTGTGGGGGAATGAGGGTTTGTACTGGGAGAAGGGGACTGTAGGGGAAGGATGGTTTGAATTGTGAGGAAGGGACTGTGGGGGAAGGAGGGTTTGTACTGGGAGGAGAGACTGGGGGGGAGGAGGGTTTGTACTGGGAGGAGAGACTGTGGGGGAAGGAGGGTTTGTACTGGGAGGAGGGACTGGGGGGAAGGAGGGTTTGTACTGGGAGGAAGGGACTGGGGGAAGGAGGGTTTGTACTGGGAGGAGGGAGTGGGGGGAAGGAGGGTTTGTACTGGGGGGAGGGACTGGGGGAGGAGGGTTTGTACTAGGAGGAGGGACTGGGGAAAAGGAGGGTTTATACTAGGAGGAGGGACTGGGGGAAGGAGGGTTTGTACTGGGGGGAGGGAGTGGGGAGAGGAGGGTTTGTACTGCGAGGAGGGAGTGGGGGGAGGAGGGTTTGTACTGCGAGGAGGGAGTGGGGGGAGGAGGGTTTGTACTGGGAGGAGTGACTGGGGGGAAGAAGGGGTTTGTACTGGGAGGAGGTTTTGTACTGGGAGGTGGGGCTGGGGGGGGAGGGTTTGTACTGGGGAGATTTGGAGGGGAAGGAATATGTGCTAAAAGTGAGATTTGGGGTGCAAATTTGTATTGGGGGGTAATTGGGGATGGAGAAGAGGATTTTTACTGGGTCGGGGCAGATTTGTACTGGTAGGGGTGAGTGTGCAGATTGGTTTTACAGCATTTACTTCACAGCAATTCTTCAGACCTTCAGAACTTTTGTACAGTACTGTATATACAGAATGTATATGTATAATAAAATAAGTATAAGAAAAAGTGTGTAGCCCCAAAAGTAAATGAACAGCGATGAGATGAGAATACTGTGTTATATATGGACAGCACATTGAAATAAAGTCCAAAAAAGTGTTAAAGTGAAAAAAATATATATACAGTATATAAGTCCAATCTTGTGGATGGAAATCAACAATAAAAAAACAATGTATTGAAAAATATAGATTTACATGCAAAGTCCCATGATAGGATAAGCAATATAAACTTATTGGTGAAAACACAATAGTTCAGTGCAAAGATGCGCACAGAAATTTGGTGGTGACCTGAAAAGTGAAGAGGTGATCCAGTACAGTACAGTGCTCCAGAATCATCCACCGCACCCCTATGAAATGGACACTCACCGGAAAAACTGGCTGCCGTTACAGCAGCAAACACGCACTCAGTGTAGATCCGCCATCTGTTGTGGGGAAGACTGTTCAGCAACTCACACCACCCAGATGTGGCTGTAGTAAATAAAGCTCACGAGAGCCAAATGAAGTCTCCATAGTTCAGTATTCATTGAAATTGTATGTTAAAAGCCAAAGTCCCTTGGACCGATTGATAACGTCCTATTGGACGAAAAGCTCCGGGAAGCGGACACTAGTGCTGACGTCAGGCCACTGTCCGATACCGGGTCGGCAGTGGCACCCATTGTCATATGTTTTCATGATTTATTTTATTTTGGCTTTTAACATACAGTTCCAATAAATACTGCACAATGGAGACTTTACTACATTGACTACATGACTATTTACTTCAGCTACATCTGGATTTTTGTGCACATCTTTGCACTGAACTATTGTGTTTTCACCAATAAGTTTATATTGCTTATCCTAGCATGGGACTGTGCATTTAAATCTATATTTTTTACTACATTGGTTTTTTATTGTTGATTTCCATCCACAAGTTTGGATTTTTATTCTAACACCCTAGAGAATAAAATGGCGGTCGTTGCAATACTTTCTGTTACACCGTACTTGCGCAGCGGTCTCACATGCACATTTTTTTGGAAAAAATATACTTTTTTGAATTAACAGTAAAGTTAGCCCAATTTTTTTTTATATTGTGAAAGATAATGTTACGCCGAGTAAATTAATACCATACATGTCACGCTTCAAAATTACGCCCGCTCGTGGAATGGTGACAAACTTTTACCCTTTAAAATCTCCATAGGCAATGTTTAAAAATTTCTACAGGTTATCAGTTTTGAGTTACAGAGGAGGTCTAGGGCTAGAATTATTGCTCTCGCTCTAACAACTGTACCTCACATGTGTGGTTTGAACACTGTTTTCATGTGTGTGCGCTACTCACGTATGCGTTTGCTTTTGCACGGGATGGGGTGCTTTTAATTTTATTTTTTTCTTATTTTACTTTTTATTTTGACACTGTCCTTTAAAAAAAAAAAAATGGGTCACTTGTGTTCCTTTTACAAGGAATGTAAGCATCCCTTGTAATAGAAAAAAAGCATGAGATCTGGGGTCAAAAAGACCTCAGATCTCATATTTACACTAAAATGCATTAGAAAAAAAAATGTCTATTGCAAAAAAAAAAATCTCCTTTAACCACTTCAATACCGGGCATTTTCACCCCTTCCTGCCCAGGCCAATTTTCAGTTTTCAGCTCTGTAACATTTTGAATGACAATTGCGCAGTCATGCAACACTGTACCCATATGAATATTTTTATAATTTTTTCCCCACAAATAGAGCTTTCTTTTGGTGATATTTGATCACCTCTGTGGTTTTTATTTTTTGCTTTTTATTTTTAAACAAAAGAAGAGTAACAAGTTTGAAAAAAACACAATGGGGGGTTATTTACGAAAGGAAATCCACTTTGCACTACAAGTGCCCTTGGAAGTGCAGTCGCCGTAAATCTGAGGGGTAGATCTGAAATGAGGGGAAGCTCTGCTGATTTTATCATCCAATCATGTGCAAGCTAAAATGCTGTTTTTTATTTTCCTTGCATGTCCCCCTCGGATCTAAAGCGACTGCACTTCCAAGTGCACTTGTAGTGCAAAGTGGATGTGCCTTTCGTAAATAACCCCCAATATTTTTTACTTTTTGCTATAATAAATATCCCAATTAAAAAAAAAAAAAAAAAAACATTTTTTTCCTCAGTTTAGGCCGAAATGTATTCTTCTACATATTCTTAGTAAAAAAAATAGCAATAAGTGTATATTGATTGGTTTGCGCAAAAGTTATAGAGCCTACAAAATAGGGGCTAGATTTAGGGCATTTTTATTATTATTATTTTTTACTAGTAATGGTAGCGATCTGCGATTTTTATCATAACTGTGACATTGCGGCAGACATATTGGACACTTTTGACACTATTTTGGGACCATTCACATTTAAGCAGGGATCAGTGCTCTAAAAATTCACTGATTACTGTATAAATGTCACTGGCAGGGAAGGAGTTAACACTAGGGGGCGATCAAGGGGTTAAATGTGCTACCTAGGGAGTGATTCTAACTGTGGGGGGAGGGGACTGACTAGGGGAGGAGACCGATCTGTGTTTATACTTAGTGTGAACATACGATCGGTCTCCTCTCCCCTGACAGGACGTGGATCTGTGTGTTCACACACAGATCCACGCTCCTGCTCTGCAACGAGCGATTGTGGGTGCCCGGCGGACGTCGCGGACGCTGGGCAAGCACATCAGCACCTCAGTAACACGGCGGCGCGAATGTGCCCCTAATACCGCCAGGGGGAAAAGAAAAAGACCCCTCAAAGAGTGGTGGGACTTTGAAGGCAACGGAAATAAGAATATAAATAAAAAACGGGTTTTATTATTACAATTATATAAAATTATACATATTGACAAGAGTTAATCCAAATACAAACATGTAAATCAATTTGACAGTAAAAACAATGTTCTGCTGGTGAATGAACAAACGGTGTATTCATATAGTCTTCTACCTGGGCCTACGCGTTTCGGGACTGTTGAAGTCCCTTCATCAGGGGCAAAATGGTAAGCAGACTTTACACTAGTGAAACATGAAATATCATAATTAGGTACAATTGTATTGAACATGTTTACTGCACTTACAGTAACATCATTCCAGGAAGGGGGAAAAAAAAAAACCCCCTTACGCCCGTGCCGGTGTCATTGTCTGACACGGCGGCGGCGATGTAAGGCGGCCAGTAACCACCATACTTAGGTAAGGCTTCTCCTGCACTAGCCTCCAGGATCACTTTCATTTTATCTTACTCTCGTTACACGAATATGCCCTTCTATGTGCCTGCCATGAGACACCGGCCTGCACTATACTCAACCACCACTTTCTCCACTCCTTTTCAGACTTCCCTAGATGAGGTTTTTACTCACCATTGCAACTGTAGCTGAGTTAGCGCTTTTAGTACACTGGCTTCTCTTACTTGCTACTGGATATATTTTCTACATGCCAATATTGGGGTAAGTTATGTATGCTGAGATTATTTTCTGAACTGCTTTTTGTGAATATCCGCATACCGTGCAATTTGCATGCTTCTTAAAATATATGGTCATATTGCTGCTCAGACGCATGTCATTATGCGTCTTCTGCAGATATACATCCAATTACCTTATAAGCCCCCTTTTCTTAACATCTCAGCACATAAGGCCTCCTCTCCTCTCCTTTTTTGTATTTTCAGATAATCCCCTCTTCTCCCTCCTCTCTCTTCCTGATCCCCTGGTCGCTGGGACCTTTGAGGTAGCGTTGTCCCCCTTTTGTGGTGATACATTGGGACCGGTGTGGAGAAGGTGGGGCCAGAGACATGCCTGTTTCCCTATTTGGTTTTCTGGCGTTTGATGCGTAGCTGCCCCTGAGAGTGTCTCCGACGGTTGGTCTCCTCTCCTGTTCATGCTTGGGTGTGTAGTTTTTTTTTTTTTTTTTTTTTTTTTTTTTTTTCCCCCTTCCTGGAATGATGTTAAGTGCAGTAAACATGTTCAATACAATTGTACCTAATTATGATATTTCATGTTTCACTAGTGTAAAGTCTGCTTACCATTTTGCCCCTGATGAAGGGACTTCAACAGTCCCGAAACGCGTAGGCCCAGGTAGAAGACTATATGAATACACCGTTTGTTCATTCACCAGCAGAACATTGTTTTTACTGTCAAATTGATTTACATGTTTGTATTTGGATTAACTCTTGTCAATATGTATAATTTTATATAATTGTAATAATAAAACCCATTTTTTATTTATATTCTTATTTCCGTTGCCTTCAAAGTCCCACCACTCTTTGAGGGGTCTTTTTCTTTTCTCGTATGCTAGGGATGGTGGCAACTCTTGTGACACTGTTGGATGGTACCCTTTTTCTCTTGCTGATTCTAATACCGCCAGGAAGCCAACGACGTCATATGACGCCCGCCCAGGATGGGAGATCCCATCTGCGGACGCCATATGTCTATGAGTGGGTAGGGAAGTGGTTAAGAGCATTGGGTGGAAGTGACGACGCTTCTGCCAGCCAATGCTATGGAGCCGAGTGGAGGCCATCTTCCCCTCACTTGGCAGCCAGCCAAACAGGGTAGAGGACGTGATTGTCTCCGCCGATACCGGCGGGTCCAGTAAGCGGAGGAGACCACCGGAGCGTGGCGGGAGAGGGGGGGCCCTCTCCCGCCACCGATAAAAGTAATCTCGTGGCGAATCCGCCGCAGAGACCACTTTTATCTGAAAGCGGACCTCCCGCTGAAGAAGAGAATATTGAGGTTATGGCAGCTATCTGTTGCGAAAATAACGGTACTCCTCTATAAACACCTGACGTATAACGACGACGGGCAGTGGTCAACACTTTTTTTTTTTTGGACCTTATTTCAGTGTGCTGTCTATATATAACACAGTATTCTCAGCTCATCGCTGTAAATTTACTTTTGGCGCTACACACTTTTTCTTAAGATTATTTATATGTTTGGTATATTGCTGATCTGTGTAAGCTGCTGCCCCCACCGCATTGCAGAGATAGAAATAAGTATGCCGTGTTTACCTGCTCCCACTACATACCCAGCTTTAAATATGAGGACAATAAAAAGGCCGCTATCCTGCTGTTATGCAGAGGTTAAGGCTGCACTGTAAGTATGTATAACTAAAAGCAACTGAATGAAAAGAGCCAGAGATGAGCCTACAGGTTGTGAGCGGTCAAGTCGCTGAACGAGCTCCATGGTAACAAATGATTCTCCAACGTTTTCTTCTTTTCATTAGAAATTCTCCCAAAATAGAAGTAGAATCATCGAACAATGTCATAAAGTAAGAGAACATTTTAAACAGCTGCCTCCCGTTCAACGCTTAATAATCGTGTAAGGATCATTGATTCACACAATGGCAGAAATCTGAAAAAACGAAATTCTGGATGATGCAAAAGAAAATTAAAGATTAAACTTCCTTATATTCCATCTTAAATGGTCAGAGAACCTTGGACCACATACCGTATGTGTTGAATCACCCTCAAGTTGTCAGAGGAGGACTCAGGTCCCACAACACACAAGCTACATCAGGGTGGTAGCCCCAAAAAAACACACTTCACCCCAGAACAGGCGACAGCTTGGTCTGCTTGAAGCTACAGACAACATTTAGGAAATGCTAACAAATGAAAATAAGCTGCCTGCCAACAAATTATGTCAGATGTCCATAATGTGTGACATACTTTGGTGATAAACAAAGCCATGTGGTCACCATCTCAGTGCTGACACGGTGGAAATACATGTATGATGCAAGGAGACCAAAAAAATTATATATATTATTTATACTCAGCTCATCGCTGTAAATTTACTTTTGGCGCTACACACTTTTTCTTAAGATTATATTTATGTTTGGTATATTGCTGATCTGTGTAAGCTGCTGCCCCCACCGCAGTGCAGAGATAGAAATAAGTATGTCGTGTTTACTGAGTGGAAACCGAGTGTTTGCCGAGTGGAAACTCGGACTGCGAGTAACTTGGTTAATGAGCGTTTCGCAATACGAGCACTGTTCTTTGTGAAAATCTTGACTCGGTTTGCGAGTGTTGTCTCGCAAGACGAGCAGGATTCAAGCCTCTGCAGTGTGCAGTAGCGCATTTGGCCAGAGGTGCGGGGGGGGGGGCGCTGGTGACACTTGGAGCCGCTCAGAGGCGTTCGGAAATACTCGGAAACACTCGGAAATACTCAGTTCCCGAGTGTTTCTGAGCCTTTCCGAGGGTTTGCGAGTGTACTTCTCTGAGTATTACAGATTCTCTCTGGCGCCACCCCCCCCACCTCTGGCCACATGCGGTATTGCATGCAATAGAAGTCAATGTGGAACGAATTATCTTCGTTTCCATTGACTTCTATGGGGAAACTCGCTTTGATATGCGAGTTCTTTGGATTACAAGCATTCTCCTGGAACGAATTATGCTCATAATCCAAGGCTCCACTGTAGAGTCAGAAGCCAAAGCAAGATGTCTCCTACAACCAGGTGCCCAAAAAAGGACCAATATATACTAAAATAAAATCACGGTAAAGACAAAGAAACATCTCTCCACATGACATCTAAAACCTTATAAGAAAATGAAACTTCCTTATTTTCCATCTTAAATGGACAGAGAACCTTGGATTGTTATTCGGTTGTGGACATACAGTATGTGGTGAATCACCCTCAAGTTGTCAGAGGAGGACTCAGGTCCCACAACACACAAGCTACATCAGGGTGGTAGCCCCAAAAAACACATAGTGACATAGTGTAAAAAGGCTTGAAGCTACAGACAACATTTAGGAAATGCTAACAAATTATGTCAGATGTCCATAATGTGTGACATTACTTTGGTGATAAACAAAGCCATGTGGTCACCATCTCAGTGCTGACATGGTGGAAATACATGTATAATACAAGGAGACCTAATAAATTATATATATATTATTTATATAGTAAGAAGCCAAAGCAAGATGTCTCCTACAACCAAGTGCCCAGAAAAGGACCAATCTATACTAAAATAATATCACGGTCAAGACAAAGAAACATCTCTCCACATGACATCTAAAACCATATAAATTGTTCATACCTCCCAACATTTTGAGATGGGAATTAGGGACACCTACTAACAAATGTATGTAGGGATAGGACACGCCCCCTGCCACACCCCCTTAAAGGAGAATTAACCGAAAAAAAAAGGTTAATTAAATCCACAAGGACTTTTTTTTTACCATTACTATTCCTTTATATTGGCTTTTAAAATGTACAAATGCAGCAATTTAGAAATTGGATGAAAGGTTTAACACTTTTTAAAAGATAAAAAGGGCATTTTATATACAACTATATAGATCAGACCAAAATGAGGGACAAATGAGGAGAAAAGAGGGACAGAGGGACATTGCTCCAAATCAGGGACAGTCCCTCCAAATCAGGGACAGTTGGGAGCTATGGATGAAACTGTAAACAAATCACTTATGATTATAAGCAGCCACCTAGGTAAGGAAAGTGTAAATATATGGGCCAGCATAGTGGCTTAATGGTTAGCACTTTTACCATGCGGTACCAGGGGCGGACTGACCATTCGGGCACTCGGGCACTGCCCGAGGGCCCCATGCCACTAAGGGGCCCCATCAGGGTTGCCAGTCTCAATAAAACCAGGAACAGTATGTAAAAATCTGTGTTTTTTAAAAAAATCCCAAGATTATAGCTGCCCTGCCTCTCCAGTACATTTTCAGTGTGTGTATGTGTATTCTGTGTGTGTATTCTGTGTGTGTATATTGTGTGTCTGTGTGTGTATACATACTGTGTGGCCCATGATCTATTGCCTGGGGGCCCCATAATCTCCTATTGCCTGGGGGCCCCATAATCTCCTATTGCCTGGGGGCCCCATAATCTCCTATTGCCCGGGGGGGCCCCATAATTTTCTCCTATTGCCCGGGGGCCCCATGAGTTGTCAGTCCGCTCCTGTGCGGTACTTAGGTCTTCAAAGTCCTGATCAGGACACAATCTGCATGGAGTATGGATGTTCTCCCTATGCTTACGTGGGTTTCCTGCCGCACTCCAAAGACATGCTGGCAAGTTAATTGACTCATCTAAAATGTTCTCTAGCATAATATTCCACCAAGCGCACCTGAAATTGGCTACCTCGCCATCTGCTTTGACTTTCCAGCGAGAAATAGCGCTATAGAAAATGAAAATAATAAATAGATGCTGATCCCTGAAGCCTCAAAATATTGTGCGCTCCTTTTATAATGCACAGTATTATAACATATACAGCATGTGACCACTCGTAAATGCAATGCATAAATGCCCTTATGGCATGCAAATAGATGGAGAATCATAAATCGTAATCAGATTTGAAGAGGGCACTTCTTCGCCCACGCACAATGGAATATAAGATGTGTTTGCATAACGATGCGCGACCTTCGAAACCTGCAGGTATGTCTAAACACAATTTATCCAACTGAATGATATCACTGAAAGCTAGAAGTAATGGATGGTATTCTGCTGCAGATGCTTAGCCCATAGTTGGTATGTGAATGTATATCACAAGTCGCTGTTGGCTACTGCATACAAAGATGTACTCGCAATATAATGCCAAGACAGAACTCAGATGATAGTACTGTGAATCAATGTAAAGCCAGGTTATGCATGCAAATAACTGATTTGGGAATATAAAGTCCATATGTCATTCAGATCCATAACTAGCGGAGCTGAAGGTTGAAGCAAATGTTGTATAATATATATATATATACTGTATATTCCAAATTGAGGGTTGTTTGTCCTAGATATGAAATCACACATATTATATAAACAACACAACATGCACTATGTTATCATGTATAATCATCACCCTCAATGCCTGATGGATGTTCAGATGCAGAATTCAGATTCAGAAAAATACATTATTAATCCCAAAAAAGAAATCACTATGTTTCTACCATACGAGCAAATGTTATAGGGAAGCCATGACCCCGGGTAGGTCTAAGAGAACAGAGTGATATCGAACATGAAAACCAAATACAGTTGTGCTCAAAAGTTTGCATACCCTGGCAGAAATTGTGAAATTTTGGCATTAATGTTGAAAATATGACTGATCATGCCAATCAACTGTCTTTTATTTAAGGATAGCAATCACACAAAGTCATTTATTATCATTATTTTTTTTGGATCCTTTTTAAATCATAATGATAACAGAAATCACCCGAATGGCCCTGATAAAAAGTTTACATACCCTGGAATGTTTGGCCTTGGTACAGACACAGAAGGTGGCACACGCAGGTTAAAATGGCAATTAAAGTTTAATTTCCCACATTTGTGGCTTTTTAAATCACAAAAAGGGAGCAAGTGGGCCATAGTGAATACAGTTTACTATGTTTCAGATATGAATGGGCACAGAAGAGATCAGTATCGATCACTCACTCTGTCCATTCAGAAAAGGAAGGGGCCCATAAATTATATATTTACTGGCCCCTTCTTCGCTCTCTATCATGACACATGGGGACAAGGGGGCACCAGGGGGGCACACAAAAGCCTGGGGGCAGCAGAAAGAAGAGGGAGCTGGATAGCTGATTGGGGGGGGGGGGGGGGTGTAATATAAAGGAACCAATACCTTCAATTTTTCTCCTGCAGCTGCTAAATGCCTGCAGGAGGGAGAGGAGAAGAAGCTGACTTTCAGTAGCTGCAGGAGGAAGATGGAGGGGATCAGTTCCTCTAGCCAGGTGTACAGGGGAGCTGCACGGCCCCCTGGAGCATGGGGCCAGGTCACAATTGCGACCCTTGCAACCCCTGTAGTTACATCCTAGTATGACCACCTCCTCCCTGTTCCCTATGTCATATCCTTAAACCTTTTCCCACTCATTCTTAACACTTTGCCTGCCTTCCAGCCCACCCTGTCATGTGTCCTTGCTTCTATTTTCTCAGCCTGAATAGCGATATTGAACATAAATGTTATGGGTTGTACAGATGGAGGTATCGCTATCCTGGTACGACTATCCTAAGCCACATATAGGTCTGTCCTTTTCATTTGTTGTTGATATCAGTTTGACCATGTGTGCTCCTCTTATGATTGTTTTACATGTTGAGCAGCCAATAATGTGAGTTTTAGAAGAAATACACCATAAAGGGATAACTATAGAGGTGTCCAAAGCATGAGGGTAAGCAGGAAGTGAAAAGGGAAGTGACAAAATGCATAAAGTAGCAGTGCACTAAATAGCAATGCTTAGGGAATGGAGTCAAGCCAGCAAGAGATGTTAGTCAGCCAGCTAAGGGGGAGGAAGAGAACCCCAAATAGCACGATGCGTTGCATGGCAAGCTGACGCTTCCTCAAGGCCAATAAGCTCATCCTGCTGTGCACTCTTTATACAATACGGCAGTTCTGATATTGTCTGGCTGACTAACATTTCTCCCTGGCCGAGTTCCATTCTCCGAGCTGAGTATTTTCTGTTCTGCCACTTTATTTACTCTGCAGTGTGTCACTTGACAGTTCAAAGATAGTTTCAAGGAGTTACCCTAAGGGCTCGTGTCGAGAAGCGTTGTTCGCATAAGAGGAGTTTTGCATTCCTATACAAGTTTATCAAAATAGAGAAAGACTCAGCCTCTTCTCCAAAGTCCCCGATACACATCAATGTCACATATCCTCCACTAATCCCTGAATTTGGAATTTTGCAGACCCATCAACTACAATTGTAAATAATGTCTCAAAAAAAATAAAAAATAAAAAAATTCAAAAGTTTTTTGGAGTGCAGTTTTCTCCTATTTACAGTTATAGTTGATGGGCCATAGAAGTTCACAGTCAGGGATTAGCTCATTTATTAACCGACATATCAGCATGGATGTTGCACCTCAAACGCTATTTATTTCACATAGGGCTGAATCACGGTTGCCATCATCCCTGTTTTGTTGTACATAAGCAATCTCTGAATTGGGACTTTCTTAAAGGCAACCAAACATAACAATAGATAATAAAAAAAGTATGATTTACACGAGTAAAAAATTCCCACATGGGACAATTAAAAACAATTTTGTATACAAAACATGGAAATAAGAAGTGGTGGAAGGATGTCGCACCTCTCTTCCTCAAACTAAGACTGAGCTCATAATATTCCCTCCTGCCCATGCCCACTTCCCTGACATCTCCACCAAGATCAATAATCAGTCCCTCCCCTCATGACAGGTCACTAAATGTATAAGGGACACTGAAATGTCCTTTCAGCCCCAAATCCAATCACTGTCCAAATTTTGTAGACTTTACCTCCGTAAAATTTCCAAAATACGCCCATTTTTAACAGCTGAAACCACTAAGCAACTTATTCACTCCCTCGTTATCTCTCGCCTTGACTATTGTAACTCCTTCCTCATAGGCCGACATTTCCTCTTCAGTCTATCATGAATGCTGCTGCCAGACTCATTCTCCTTACCCAGTGTCCGCCAACACTCTCTGCCAATCCCTCCACTGGCTTCCCATCGCCCAACGAATAAAATTCAAAATGTTAAAGGGGTTGTAAAAGTGGCCCCACACCTGGTCTTCTGGGGTCCCTCGGCGGCTGTTTCGGCTCCTCCCCGCAAGGACTCACCACCTTAATGAGAGCTCCCTTGCATGGTGGTTAGTTCTTGCGGGCGCGCTCCCGCGATACAGTCGGCGGCTATAGCCGCTCACTGTATCACTCGGCCCCGCCCCCCTGGTTTGCCGCGTCATTGGATGTGATTGACAGCAGCGCGAGCCAATGGCTGCGCTGCTTTCAATCCATCCACTGTAGCCAATCAGCAGCCAGGCTGAGCGGCGAAATCGATGTCGGGAGCGAGCGGGGGACTTTCGAGGGGTCAGGTAAGTAAAACGGGGGGGCTGGGGGCAGCGGTATTGTCGGAAGTTTTTTCACCTTAATGCATAGAATGCATTAAGGTGAAAAAACTTTTACCTTTACAACCCCTTTAAATACAACATACAAAGCCATTTACAACTTTGCCCTGAGCTACATCACCAATCTTGTCTCCAAATATCACCAAAACCGTCCTCTCCGTTTCACCCAAGACCTCCTGCTCTCTAGCTCCTCCTGTCTCCTCCTCCCATGCTAATCTCCAGGACTTTTTCAGAGCCTCTCCCATCCTCTGGAACTCACTACCCCAATCTGTCCGGCTATCTCCCACTCTGTCCACTTTTATGCGATCCCGGAAGACTCATCTCTTCAGGGAAGCCTGTCCTGGCTTCAGCTAATAACTGAATCTTTTATTTCTCCCATCAGTTCATCCCTCGCAGTTATTACCTTTTGTTCCACTAGCCCCTCCCTATTAGATTGTAAGCTCCTAGGAGCATGGTCCTCCTAAACCGCTTTATATTGTTAAGCGCTGAACATACTGTTGGTGCTATATACATCTTGTATAATAATAATTATAATAATTAGTGAAGGTTATGTGACATTTTTATACACGTCTATAACAATGCAAAACCCACTTGAAGCAGGTCCAATGTAAGTCAGAAGGAGGTCAACTGAAGGCCAAATGCACTTGTCAATGAATTCTGAATGTTCTCACAAAGTCTCAGACTGATGCTATCAACACAGGCTCGAAGCCTGCCAACCAAGGCTCTAATTCCCAGGAGCCATTTAACACCAATTGCTCCCTTCACAAATTACCAAACACCATCACCTGCAGACTCCAGTGGGTATCAATGGGCGGTGACTCCAAATTACTCAACTCCACTCTTTGCCAACATTTCTGTGACCAATTTTTCTTGACCCCTACTTCAAACAGCAATGGATATTTACAGTCTATGTTGTTTAGTGAAGTACTAAAGGGGTTACTTTGGGTGCCATTCCTCCACCCCAGTGTCCAGAATCGCTGATAGGAAAAAAAGGTGATAATGGTGGAAGATTCCCCCTATTACTTGTGATGACATAGTTTTTACATAGAACTAATACAGTAATTTCTTACTAGATCAATAAGATCACAGCGTCTTATCCATGCTTGCAAGTGTAGCACCCTGATGTTTAGGCAGGGCTGCTATCAAATTTAGTTGCCAGACGATAGTTGCCTTGAGCAGTTGTTAGGTGATCAATTGATTTCTCCCTAATTCTGGCATTACTGCATTTTTCTCTTCTGTCACCAGGTGGCATTGTAGCTGGTGACATTAGATAAGACAAGGGCATTGCAAGGACAGATTAGGAATGAATGGGGTGTCTAAGCCAATGGGCAGGGATTTTCTTGGGTCCCTTGGCCTGCTGGGAGAACCTATTTATTTGGGTGGAGTCAGGTGATTGGGGTTCTGTGCCACCTGGACAGCTGTCTGGGTGGATGTGTGTTGCAGTTCCCTGGGCTGCTAGCCCAGAAACCTAAGGCCTATCCCAGGGACAACTGACTGCTAGGCTGTCTGAGGGCCTATCCAGAAGCAGGAAAGGCAGCGTAGGGTTGGAACTGCAGGCTTGTAGTCCAACCAAAAGTAATGGTTCTGCCGGCCGGGGGAACTAGTCGTGGTCGGAGGTGGAGGGGAAGCTGTCGCCACTAAGGAAACATCCACCTTGCTACCGAAAACCATTGTGAGTAAGCTGAGGCCAGTACCAAAGCAGACTTCTTGCCAGCCAGGGATGGTGAAGACGTGGGAAAACTTCAGTAGGTGCCAAGTCAGGGACCCAGCTGGACAGCAGAGGTGACGCTTTTGGAGCATCCTTGAGTGACAAGCCCAGGGACCCAGCAGGGAAGCGGGGTTGACGTTTGAGGAAGATATTGAGTGCTAAAGTGGAAGAGCTCAGGGTTCCAGTGGCTAGTGGACCTGAAGTCTAGTGAAAGACTGGGAGCTCGTTGAGTGAAGACCCACCGTGAGTGAGTGTGGGGAAAGCTTAGAACTGTTCGTGTTGCAAATAGTTGAATACAATGAAGTGGTGTCCGGCTGGAGGCCTTCATCTGTATAGCTGTCTACCTATAGAAGTCTCGGAGTCTGCTAATTATATTTGCATCTTCCTAAGTGTGTCCTGGCCCTAACCCTTTCTCCTACAGTTCTGTTTAAGAGACAATAAATCTCTTTGCGTTCAAAAAGTGTCTGGGCCCACCTGTTCATTTTGCATCACACCCACCATGCCTTGGAACCCACTCTACTTTGAAGGATGTCAGCTCTCCCTAACTCTTGAGGTCACCATTTAGGCCTAAAGAGGCCTGGGACTTTCCTTAGCAGTGCAGTTTTGCTTGTGTAGCAGACTATCCAGTAGTAGATTTTCTATTGTCCACTGAGGCACTGCCTGAAAAAAAACTGAAAATGTAATACTTATGTTTTCAATTCATCTAAAAACTGCAATATATAACATTTTGGTTTTTGGGTTTAGATATGCTTTAAAGTAATTACTTTCACCAACAACAGATCTTTATATCCAACTTCCCTGTTAGTTGGTTAATGTATCATAGGCAATAATTGGTACAGCAGGCACTGTACATAGGTGCGATAGGTCACTGCCTCTGGCATGTCTCCAGAGACCGGAAAACAACTCTGTTTCCTGAGTCTGACACAGATAGGAGCTTAGAAGATCTGCAGCGGGAGAGTAGTATGGGGAGAATTAGATTTTTGTTAATAAAAGGCAAAGAAAGAAATACGCTTGTATCTACAATGTTGAGCAGATAATAATGTGTGCAACATTCACACAGAATTATTTTTTAAGTGAACCTTCAATAACCTTACAAGTCTGCATTATTAAATTCCTGACATGTCACAATATACAGCAATAGTATCATGGAAAACAAAATAAAAAATCTTCACTTCTAATTAAGAAATCACCCCTTGCTGCAATCCAGTCTAGCCTAGACTGAGAGGAACACAAAGAACCAACTCATGACATGTGGTTCAACCCATAAAATACTGTGCTATACTGTATTATCAGTACCATGTAGCACTCATCACCTATAATGAGCGATGGGTTCCTCTTCTACAAGTTACTGAAATTATAGTGTAGCACAGTACTTCATGGGCACACCAACATTTCATAGGTTGGTTCTTTTTGATCAGTCTAGGCTGGACAAGACTGAAGCTAGGGATCTGGAACAGGTGCATCCAAGCTACTACCTCCTGTGCATTGCCTGGTGAGCCTCAAGAACACAGCACTCAGCCTGTGAAGTCTCTATACACCTCCATTTAATCCATGCTAAAAATCGAGAAAGGCTGGTGCCATGGAAGTCAGCAAAAACATTGTTTTATTATAGCATGTGAACAACACTCAAAAAAGCCAACGCATTTTGGCCATCAAGGCTCTTAATCATGGCTCATGAGTGTTGGGTTTTTTGACTGTTTTTCACATGCTACAATAAAATTATGTTTTAGCCAACTTCCATGGCACCAGCCTTTCTCACTTTTTTTGCATGAAGCTAGGGATGGTTTCTTAAGTTGGAAGTTTGTTTGTGAAACTGTAAGATGATACCACCAGTCTGCTGTAGGCCAGAGGAAGCATTGCCTCAATCTCCTCTCTCCGGTGATTAAACAACAGAATTGTTTTTTTGTAGTCACAAGGTGCACCATGAAACTACACCCTCATTAGTCATATACAAAAAATTGTGACCCTGTTTTTTTACACACCCTGAAACAATTGGTCCCAGACTTTTACGATGAGGCAGACATTGAAGGTACACAATACCTTGGGCACCAAGAGCAGCACAATGACCACACATTATGTGTCTGGGAATTACAGGGCTTAAAGAGATATGGTTAAATAAAACCTGATCCTATGCTGCTATGGGTCATAAGTAGGTGAAGCATAAAGTACAGGTATGTGGATTAAGTAACACACAGAGTTCAAGGGTCAGGATTAAGTATCGTACAGGGTGCAGCGGTCAAGATTAAGTAACACGCAGAGTTTAGAGGTCAGCATTAAGTAACATACAGAGTTCAGGAGTCAGGATTAAGTAATGCATATAGTTCTGGGGTCAGGATTAAGTAATGCACGGGGTCAGGATTAAGTAATGCACAAAGTACATGAGTAAGCAACACACAGAGCTTAGGAGTCAGGAGTAAGTAATGCACATAGTTTTGGGGTCAGGATTAAGTAATGCACAAAGTACTGAAGTAAGCAATGCACAGAGTGTAAGGGTCAGGAAAGAAACAGAGTTCAGGAGTAAATAATGCCCAGAGTTCAGGAGTAAGTAACACACAGAGCTCAGGAGTCAGGAGTAAGTAAGGCACAGAGTTCAGGGGTGAGTAAGTAATCCACAAAGTTTAAGGGTCAGGATTAAGTAAAGCCGAGTGTTTACGGGTCAGGAGTAAGTACCGCACAGACTGCAGCGGAAAGGATTCAGAGGTCAGGAATACTTAACATAGTTATTCTGGTTGAAAAAAAGAAGCAAGTCCATCTAGTTCAACCAATAAAAAGGGAAAAATAATGTACAATCCCATATACACAGTCCTATACCCACAGTTGATCCAGAGGAAGGCACAAAACCCAGAAAAGCATGATCCAGTTTGCTCCAATAGATGAAAAATTCCTTCCTGATCCCCCAAGAGGCAATTGGATTTTTCCTGGATCAACTTTACCTATAAATGTTAATATCCAGTTATATTATGTACATTTAGGAAAGAATCCAGGCCTTTTTAATGCAATCTAATGGAATGAACCAGCTCTTGAGGGAGTCTATTACACATTTTCACAGCTCGTACTGTGAAGAAACCTTTCCGTATTTGGAGATTAAATCTCTTTTCCTCCAGACATAAAGCGTGCCCCCTTGTGTGATGACCTTAAAGTGAATAACTCAAAATCAAGTTCAGTAGATGGACCACTTATGTATTTATACATGTTGATCATATCACCCCTTAATCTCCTCTCCTTTGTACAATTGAGATGGTACATTTACGCATGCAGACAGCAGTGGTCAGGATTAAAGTGGAGTTCCACTTGTTTTTGTGTTTAATAAAAGTCAGCAGCTACAAAAAGTGTAGCTGCTGACTTTTTTTAAACACACACTCACCTGTCCCACGATCCAGCGATGCGGCTGCCCTGTCCCTCGCCTCTCCCCGGCATCACAAGTGTGGGCACCCAGCTTTGACAGCTTGCTTCTTCACAACCAGGTGCACACTGCCCATGCGCGAGTCACGCTGCGCCTCCTCAATGGCCAGGCAATCTTCTGGGACCTGTGACGTGTCCCAGAAGATTGCAGGGAGGGAGGAGGAGATGAGAACTTCCGCTCTAGTCACCTAGGCAGCCCGAGCAGAAGTGGGAGCTGGATACCTGTCAAAACTAGGTACCCACTCCCCCTCTCAAAAAAATGTAAAAGCCAAATGTGGCATGTAAGGGGGCGAAGAATGCTTAAAGAGGAACTTCCACTTTTGAGTGGAACGCCGCTTTAAGAAACCCAAGAAACCCAACCATGACATTAACTGTCTGGAGTTTGCATGCTCTCCCTGTGCCTGTGTGGGTTTCCTCCGGGTACTCCGGTTTCCTTCCACACTCCAAAGACATGCTGGTAGGTTAATTGGCTTCTGTCCAAAATTGGCCCTAGTATATGAATGTGAGTTGGGTTGGATTGTGGGCTCCTTGAGGGTAGGGACCGATGTATGTGTGGAGCGCTGCGTAAATTGATGGCACTATATGGGTACCTTAAATAAATAGGGATAATTGTACACACGCACCCACACTCACTCAGGTTGAGCTGGATGGACTGGTGTCTTTATTCAACCTTACTAACTATGTAACTATGTAAACCCACAGAGTCAGGAGTCAGGAGTATGTTTTGGGCAGAGCTCAGTAGTTTGGAGTAAGTAAAGCTCAGATCAGGAGCAGGACAATACGTGCATCTGCAGTATATTTAAAATAGATTATTATGTCCTTAGGCTTGCAGGTTTCACCCGGATGATTCCCCCATATCTAGCATTCAACTTCATCACCCTCCTCCTTTTTTCTGGTCCTCCCCAGCATCATTCCTGAGAGCCAGGCAGTGTAGAGTAAACGTTTTAATGCACAGGCTTCAACCCTCTTCGCACTGTGCAAGCGTCAATAGAATATGGGAGAGAAGAGACCAAGGAAATGCTTCCTTCTTCCTGCAGCACACTGATGGCATCATTCTCCTAAATTGCACCCCCAGCCTAGACACTGTCACTGCATGAAGCTTTTTTGAAGGTGACATCGTGTATAACGAAACTAGTAGGGCGGAGTCTATGTCCAACTATACCACGCCA
Source organism: Aquarana catesbeiana (assembly GCF_042186555.1). NCBI lineage: Eukaryota > Metazoa > Chordata > Amphibia > Anura > Ranidae > Aquarana > Aquarana catesbeiana. The sequence goes on from NC_133325.1 coordinate 46,732,038, forward strand.
GTTTAATCGTGATCTGCAGGTTTTAACATAGAAACTTTTTATACGTATGTTGCACTTTATTGAACTTGTGGAAACTGTCAGCAATGGTTTTTTAATAAAATCACCACGGTTTTACGCTATGTGGCGATTCTCTTTTCTTTATATAATATCCATGAGAGAGAGTGAAAAATCATCATGGGTGGCTGTGACGTTATCCTCTTTCATATCCAGTGGATGGATCCTTCATGATGTGTGAATCCATGTTAGACTAGACCTATAACGTGGAGTCTAGATATCCGGTAAGGGCACGTCTTGTATTATCACAGTGAAAGGTGCACTTGGGTGTATGGTCATCTATCCTCCTTTGGACACGATTGCAAAGATTTCATCATATATATACTTTTTATGGACACTTTCATAGACTGATCACTGTTATATTTTGTTTGCACATTATTATCATTCACGTAGCGCGACGATTGTTGGGTTTTTATGCTGCATATTGTGACACCAGGAATTTATTCATACAAACTTCTAAAGTCATAAAAAAAATATGTCCACTTCAATAGAGCAGCATTGTTGGTTTCCAAACTTTTAGCTTTAAAAGTTTAAAACAACATATTTGATCATGGATAAATCTTCTAAAATACAAACAAAATAATGAGTGTAGAGCACCTGCCTGATATTAGATAATTGTTGTTTTTCTGCACACCGAGCCAGCTGAACCTAACAAGCCCACTGATTCCCTATTTATAGAACTGATCATTCTCTCGCAGTCCGCTGCGCTGTGCTTTGGAGACCAATGCGTCCCTTCTCTTCTTGTACAATGGTTTTAGCAGACGTGTTTTACAAAGTCGCGCCCCCTCTGTTCCATTTAATTTAAGTTTAGTTAACGTACTGAATCCAAAATTAGTTGTCCTAGATTTTTTTCTAGAAAAATAATAAATTATGACATTTTATATCTCTAAAAACAAGCTCATTAGACATCAGTGTTCTTGTGACACGATGGCCTTTTGTCTGTAGCCTGAAGGAACTTTGCAATTGCTACACACCATGAATCGATATTTCTAAAATAGGCAGCACAGTTATCCACGACAAAGCCTGCAGGGGTTGGATGGGGAAAACTCTACCCAAAAATTATATTTTTGGTTCTGAAGGAACCAGAAAAGGCAGCTCAAACTTCAGCTTTAATTTTCAACCCTCAGCATAACCCATTAAAATAACCCATGAACCATGATGTCTACCTCCAGCCAATTGTTTAGTCCTGGATAAAGTGGGAAAGTTAAAATGTTCTCCATATTTGTCTGTGACCCTATTGGGGAGATTCTTCCCTACTTTCTGTCCCTGTAAATCCAGGACAAAAAATGGAAAGGAAGCAGTTGTCAACAAGATAGCAAGTCCTACAAAAAGAATAAGACACATTTTCAGGGCTCTGAAATTGCCATAGCCATAGCTGAGTGGTTGGGTACTAAAACCTACTGCAAGAAAATCTTGAAAACAGATTCCCCTGAAAGACAGGAAAGCAGAAGGTGACTCAATCCGGTTCCCTACCCCAATGCTAACATTTAAAAAGATGCTGCATGTTGTATGTACTGCACATTGAAAGCAGTGAATGGCTTTTTTTGGAAGGACGCCATTACTGAGCCTCAAGCCCTGGATTAGATTTACATCTCCTTAGACTGCCTTGTCCATCACTCACAAAGACTAAAGAGACACCATTAGGTACATTGCCAACACACAGAATCAAGCAACTTAAGCCAAACAGCTAAGTATGCAGTGGGAACACATACTGTACATACGAAATGTTTTACTTCCCAAAAGACCTGGAAAATGCACAAACTTGTGGCACCCCCTTACCTGATTCTATTGTGCCCTATGATATAAGAAGGGTGACAACAATTCTCAGAGACTGCAGAAAGAATTGTCACCCTAAGACAGGAAATGTGTGTAGCACCGTCTGGCGGCCCCTTAGAGCCTCTCGGCAGAACATTCTTCCCCGGCCGCACAGCTCAATACAGAAAGTGAAGGGAAATCTTCACAGTGGGACACAAACAGCAGTTTTACCCCTCCCTTCTCTATATACAGTATGTAAGAACCTGGGTCACCTCGGAATAGTCAGGGGTGGATAGTCGGGTCCCTCAGGGTTCTGTGCTGGGACCAAGCCTGTTTATTTTGTTCATAAACGACCTGGAGGATGGGGTAAACAGTTCAATCTCTGTATTTGCAGACGATACTAAGCTAAGCAGGGCAATAACTTCTCCGCAGGATGTGGAAACCTTGGAAGAAGATCTGAACAAATTAATGTGGTGGGCGACTACATGGCAAATGAGGTTCAATGTAGAAAAATGGAAAATAATGCATTTGGGTGGCAAAAATAGGAATGCAATCTATACACTGGGGGGAGAACCTCTGGGGGAATCTAGGATGGAAAAGGACCTGGGGATCCTAGTAGATGATAGGCTCAGCAATGGCATGCAATGCCAAGCTGCTCCTAGCAAAGCAAACAGAATCTTGGCATGCATTAAAAAAAGGGGATCAACTCCAGAGATAAAGCGATAATTCTCCCGCTCTACAAGACTCTGGTCCGGCACCAGTCCTCAGGAAGGATGTACTGGAAATGGAGTGAGTACAAAGAAGGGCTACAAAGCTAATAAAGGGTCTGGAGGATATTAGTTATGAAGAAAGGTTGCGAGCACTGAACGTATTCTCTCTGGAGAAGAGACGCTTGAGAGGGGATATGATTTCAATTTACAAATACTGTACTGGTGACCCCACAATAGGGATAAAACTTTTTCACGAAGGGAGTTTAACAAGACACGTGGCCACTCATTAAAATTAGAAGAAAAGCGGTTTAAGCTTAAACTGCATAGAGGGTTCTTTACTGTAAGAGCAGCAAGGATGTGGAATTCCCTTCCACAGGCGGTGGTCTCAGCGGGGGGGCATCAATAGTTTCAAAAAACTATTTGATAAGCACCTGAATGACCGCAACATACAGGGATATACAATATAATACTGACATATAATCACACACATAGGTTGGACTTGATGGACTTGTGTAATTTTTCAACCTCACCTACTATGTAACTATGCAACCTGCTGGTGGTACTGTGCTTCCCAGAATGGAAAGTTGTAATTCCAGTGTCCCCCAGTGGGTGTCTTCCAGCAGCCAGCAGATCGCAGTAATCAGTCTCTGCCTGATGCTGGCTGCTAGAAGGGTACTTAAGCCAGCCATACATGGTGTAACATTTTTTCTTCTTCACTGCAACCATGGGTTACAGGAAAGAAAATAGCTCAATTCCCCCATCAACACAGTCATTGATGTAGGAAGCCCTCCCGTGGAGCTATAGTGTTCTCTCATTGGGGGGCGGGGGCTGTCTCTGCCGGGAGAATACACAGTGATTATTGCTAGTGGCTTAACCCCTTGATCGCCCCCTAGTGTTAACCCCTTCCCTACCAGTGACATTTACACAGCAATCAGTGCATATTAATAGCACTGATCGCTGTATAAATGTCAATGGTCCCAAAAATGTGTCAAAAGTGTCCGATCTGTCCGTTACAATGTCGCAGTACCGCTAAAAATAACTGTCATTACTAGTATTGAAAAATTTTTTTAAAAATGCCATAAAAATGCCGTAAATCTTTCCCATAGTTTGCGGATGCTATAACTTTTGCGCAAACCAATCAATATACGCTTATTGCGATTTTTTTTACCAAAAATATGTAGAAGAATATATATTAGCCTAAACTGATGAAGAAATTATTATTTTTTTTTATTATTATTTTGGGGATATTTATTATAGCAGAAATTAAAAAATATATTTTTTTTTTAAATTGTCGCTCTTTTTTTGTTTATAGTGCAAAAAATTTAGACTGCAGAGGTGATCAAATACCACCAAAAGAAAGCTCTATTTGTGGGAAAAAAAGGACGTAAATTTCGTTTGGGTACCGCATTGCTTGACCGCGCAATTGTCAGTTAAAGCGGCGCAGTGCCAAATTGTAAAAAGTGCTCTGGTCAGGAAGGGGGTAAAATCTTCTGGGGCTAAAGTGGTTAAGGGAACAGGATCTATTTTTTTTTTTTTTTTTTTTTAGGTTAACAAACACTTTAAAAGTTTTTAGGGAATGTTGCCAGCTATGCCAGAAAGACATAGTAACAACAATGGCAGAAAGAACAATTACATGTGGAAAATGAGAAATAACAGACAGGTGAACCTGTTCTAAAACTAAGTTCTGCCCTACAGTGGACCATACAAAAGTACCTGCAATTACCCTTATTGGCTTTTTATGAACACCCTCTTTCTAGCAGTACTAGCAGAGCTCTTGACACGTTCAGTCACTAGAGTACATTTTTTTAACTCAACCTCTGAGGCTTAGCCCCACCCCTGAGGATGAGCCCTTTCTATGAGGGTAAACCCCAGCCCTGGAACTAAACCCTTCCTTTGACCCACTATACAGTCAGTTTCAGATATTTTCCAAATACTTTTCAGCAAATGTAGCTCATTGTAATGCAAAACCATACCCACAAAACTCACAGTTGTACAGTGGTTTAGCACAGTACATAGCACCTAGGGGCCCCTTGGTGCAGGAAGGAATGAAATTCCAAGTGCCTCTTTAAATGCCTGTGTGGACAATCCCATAGAAGCCTGAAGGTGCCCAGGGCTCTCTTGGCATACAGTGGAAGGTTTTCAACAAGCTTCCAGGGCTGCCTGCTTTTTTGCAGGACCTTTTTTTTAAAAAAAAGGTAAAAAAAAAAGGCTGCCAGCTTTCCCCTTAAGTAAACCCATTTTTCTATTCTTTCTTTATTTCTTTATATCCTTTTTTTATTTAATGAGTGTGATTTACAGGGTGTGTAGCTTCTCATTACCAGCTGCTAACATAATGGCCCCTTGCTTGTGACTACATCCATAGTGTTTATGAAGTGGAGCAGCCTGAGAACTATTGTCAAATCTCCCGTGGATTGCAGTTAACAAGTAGTAAGAATGTTTTACTCTGCAATCCCCAGGAGGCTGTATTACAGTTTACTGAAGAACGAAAAGGCTTCATTTTACAAGAGAACCACTGATTCAGATCCATTCACTAATCTACATGTTTTCAGGTTTAGAAAAAGGACATTGATTTAAGGGCAACATTGCTGAGAAGATATGCAATGGGATAAAAAAAAAGAGGAAAGGGTTAAATTATTTTAAATCTGGAAAGGAGAATGATTCTGGAGGTTTCTGGAAACCATTTGTGGTCTGATACTGATTAGAGTACTTGTGCAGAACAAGATAGCAGGCTTTCCTAGCCAATCAGGAGTCGGCAAGGGAGAGTGGAATAAAAAAGCCCATTCGCGTATTTTTCCAGTTGTATTAATTTATGGGAGGTTCAAGTAAGAAAACACGGGTCAAGGCATATCCTCAGCATTGTTTAGGCCCCTCCTAATGCAAAAGGTTCTCCCAAGTGGGGATGAGACGAACAACCCCCCCCCCCCCACACACTTTGATTCGCACCAGAACATGCGAACAGGCAAAAAATTGGTGCGAACACCGTTAAAGTCTATGGGACACAAACATGAAACATCAAAAGTGCTAATTGTAAAGAGGATAATTACCACCGCTCTAGGTGATCGGGTTCAAGCTTCCCGTCCTCCGCTGTGTGGATGATTGTGAGAGCCCCAGGTGCCGGCAATTGCTATTCCAATGGTATGTATGTGATGGAAAAATCTGGACAGCCGCACTCCGGATTGGAAAAAGTGAAAAATAAAATCCTCTTTATTGAAAAAGTAATAACATAATTAAAATCCGTACATGGCTTTGTTGGGATAATGCAGCTTAACCGCTAACGCGTTTCACGCTCCCATAGAGCGCTTACTCATAGCTGGTTTGTACGAAAGTGATCACCACTTATATACACATAATTTATCTACCACATGACTACATATTGATTATCTGATTTGAAACAGCTGATCGTTAGTCTGTGTGGGATCTTTTTGGCATAGATGTGATTGGATGTGCGTCCTATAGTGAAATCACTAATGAAGACATGAATATATAAATGAAATGTATTCATATTGGCAAATGTCAACATATATAAATAATAAAAAATTCTATTCAAGGTTTTTGAAAAACATGTTTGTTATTTTTCAAAACCACAAAAATGAGATGGGTGCTGGAATTTGACGTTCAAGCGTATAAATTATCATACGGATAGGTGCAAGTATGGGCAAACTATGTGAGCTGGTGGCTGCGGTATAATGTAAACGGTGTATAGGATAAGAATTGGAATTGGGTCTATATGCATGTGATAAAAAGATGTGCATCCAACACCACTATCAGTGTCTACAAGAAAAGACTAAATATGTGTGTATGGTGCATAAATATATGCAAAAATTTTTAACGACATAAAGATAAAAATAATGATGAAAAGCAATTCTTTATATGTGTGTGTATGTGTATATACATGATGATTTCAACTTTCAAAAAACGTGGTGACATATGTGAATTGGAAGCTGGGCAGAAAACTGGCGTCCTGTCGCAATAATGCGACCAAAAGTCTCCTGATTTACAGGAGTCTATGTGTGAATAAATGCTTTTGCTTCAATTCCTACATGTGTGAATATTATTCTTTGCAACTTATAAAGGATTGTGAAACTTATCACTCTCTGATAACCCCGCCACTCCAGCTTCACAAAAGTGCTCATTTAAAACCTTGCATCACTCCGTATGGGATGCATTAATTCCAATCAGGTAACAACATTAACGTTGCTGAACGTCTTTCTTTGAAGCAATCACATCTCTCGATGAGTTGTCTTCAAGTGTATGGGCAGAACTATATGAGGTAGATAAAAATGGGACAAAATGCAGTGTTTATGCACCTTTCTCTATTCTTTCTATACATAGTATAATATTGGCAGTGACCATATGACAGGTTCTTCCAATATATGTGTTTATATCAATAGATAAGTAACAATCTCACTAAACCAATTACTATGTGAAATAAACAACTGGTCTACCTCTTTGAAGACCACAGCTCTTAAATCAACTCAAAACACATGGGAACCTTGCAAAAAAGGTAATGAACCATGTACACATGTGGTAAAAAACATTTGTGCAAGGTTAGGCTAGCCATACACCATACAATTCTCCCGTGCAACTCTGGTCCAGATTCACCAAAACCATACAATAGGAGGCCAAACCCAAACACCCTCAACTTGTATGCAATCAGGCAGGCCCTTCAACCACACAGCCGAAGGCAAATCCAAAGAAAATTGAACAAGAAAATTGCATGGTGTATGGCCAGCCTTAGTGTTATGGTCTACCTGCAGCTACCATCAAACAATAATGTCTAATTAGAAGCGAGATTCAAGTGACAGTGAATGCAAAAGATATAGTAAATTGTTTCTTTTAAATGAAAACATATATACATATCACTAGTCATTTGCTCGTATGGATTGGAGTGTGTGTGGCCCAATAAAATGTATCGGTTACTGGGGATATGTGTAAAAAAGGGAACTGATATATTGATATGTGTCCCTATATGTTTTTTTGCTCCATCATCCACCAAAAAAGGGAATGTGGATGTGTAATCAAGGAAAAAGAAAAAAAGGGGGGTATATAACCATATACCAGGATTGTGGGACTTTATGTGAAGCATATGACAGCCCAAAGAGTAATAGGATGAATCAAAAGGAATTTTATTACACATTTGCATAATACATACATAATCAAAAAATAACAAAAGTAAATTAACATACATAGGTGGTAAGACTGTTGAACACAGTTCAAAGTATATATGCTGGTAGCAATAAAAATATGCATGAATCACATTAAATTGGTAAAAAAATAATAACAGCATAAGGTAAAAATATTTGTATAGAAATATTTAAAATTCCCAGATTCATCACAGACTAAAGGTGTATACTATTGATAAAAAAGGAATATAACCTGCAGGACCTATGGCCTCATTGGCCTGAGAGAGTGCAGAACATATCATAACTAGAAGTTCTAATGACATTCGTGGAGACACGGCACATCAAGAGCTCTACGCGTTTCGTGGCTGAAGCCACTCATCAGGAGCAGGCACGTGTAGTATCTATGGATTAGGAAAAAATTGAAAAATGAAAAACAAAAAGAGTTGTAGGAGCAAGGTTAGGGGTAAGGTATCAAACCACCGTAACCAAGACTTACTTGTTCAAATTGGGCATGCTGAAGGTGCAATGGCAAGGCCCCACAGACAGTCCGGGAAATAACTCCACACCGGGAGCTGAGGTGGGCAGCCCCACGGACATGGGGAGGGCGACACTCACGGTGGGCACGGCAGCCGAGGACATTCTGAGAGTGAAGGGACAGTGATGAACAAAGAAATGTGACAAACACAGGAAAGAAAAAAGGAAAGAGAAATAGGAAGGGGGGGGGAAAAAAAAAAAAAAAAAACAAAGAGAGGGGGAAGGAGGAGTGGGGGGAGGGGAGGGGGAAAGAAGAGACGGATGGAAGAAAGAAGAGGGAAGAGGGGAGGAGACACAGGGAGGGGGAAAGAAGGGATTAGTAGGAGGGACAAGGGAAAAAGAAGAAAGAAAAGCAGGGGGAAAGAATCAGGAAAAAAGGGGGGGGGGGGAACTGGAGAAAGAGAAGAGGAAGGGAAAGGGGGGGAAAAAGGAATTATGAAGAATAAGGGGAGGGAAGGGAAAAGGGAGGGAGAAAAAGGGAGGGGGGGGAAGGAGAGGGGAGAAAAAGGGGAGGAGGGGAGTGAGGTGAGGACAAAAAGGCAAGGAGGGAGGTAGGAGGGTGGACAGTGGGGGGTATTGTGAATAAGTGAGAAGTGGACAAGTGAAGCCAGATGGGTGTGGTGGTGATGAAACAAAGGGAAATGCCAATATACCTGGTGGGTAGAGGAACCCCATGAAGGGAACCAGAAAGACCAGTGAAACAATCCAAGTAGTGGATGGTGTGTGGAGAGCCCCGAGTGCCGTGACCAGCCGGGGAGCGCCCTTAAATACCCCCGCCGCGGGGATGCACACCAATGTCACGCCGTGGGGTGGGGGGAGGAGCGCCAGGCGCCAGACGGCCGCTTCCGGCCAACGGCACGCAGCACGTTCCCCCATAGCCCACGAGTGTGGTGAACACAGCCTGTGCGCGGCAGCGTCAGAGCGCTGCCCCGCGCACAGCAAGGAAGCGTGACACTGACACACATTGACATCACATCCGCTCCCCCAGGCCGTGGAGGCAGTGGGGGAGGGGGGGAAAAGTGTCCGCAAGGTGTGTCACAGCCCCCGGAGTGAGAGAGAAACCAGACCGCAGGACGGCCCGGCACATCCCCCAGCAGCAGTACCAAGAATAAAGCTAATAAGACAGTGGGAACAATAGCAATTTTTAAGAAAAGTATATGGGAATAAAATGGTTACAAAAATAAAATGAATAAAACAGGGGAGACTAAACATAGGTCGTTGGTGGCAGAAAATTTAATATATCTAAACTAGTGGAGCTACATCAGATGCTTCCATCCCTATTTGTATACAAGACAATTGGGGAAAAAGGGGGGAATTTAGGGACTTTTAGGAAGCCATGATCTGGTAAGGTCAAGTATTTCCATCCCTAGGGACTTTATATGATGTCATGACCTGGTAAGGACCTAGACATCCATCCCATCTATATTTAAAGAAAAAAAGGGGGGTATATAACCATATACCAGGATTGTGGGACTTTATGTGAAGCATATGACAGCCCAAAGAGTAATAGGATGAATCAAAAGGAATTTTATTACACATTTGCATAATACATACATAATCAAAAAATAACAAAAGTAAATTAACATACATAGGTGGTAAGACTGTTGAACACAGTTCAAAGTATATATGCTGGTAGCAATAAAAATATGCATGAATCACATTAAATTGGTAAAAAAATAATAACAGCATAAGGTAAAAATATTTGTATAGAAATATTTAAAATTCCCAGATTCATCACAGACTAAAGGTGTATACTATTGATAAAAAAGGAATATAACCTGCAGGACCTATGGCCTCATTGGCCTGAGAGAGTGCAGAACATATCATAACTAGAAGTTCTAATGACATTCGTGGAGACACGGCACATCAAGAGCTCTACGCGTTTCGTGGCTGAAGCCACTCATCAGGAGCAGGCACGTGTAGTATCTATGGATTAGGAAAAAATTGAAAAATGAAAAACAAAAAGAGTTGTAGGAGCAAGGTTAGGGGTAAGGTATCAAACCACCGTAACCAAGACTTACTTGTTCAAATTGGGCATGCTGAAGGTGCAATGGCAAGGCCCCACAGACAGTCCGGGAAATAACTCCACACCGGGAGCTGAGGTGGGCAGCCCCACGGACATGGGGAGGGCGACACTCACGGCGGGCACGGCAGCCGAGGACATTCTGAGAGTGAAGGGACAGTGATGAACAAAGAAATGTGACAAACACAGGAAAGAAAAAAGGAAAGAGAAATAGGAAAGGGGGGGAAAAAAAAAAAAAAAAAACAAAGAGAGGGGGAAGGAGGAGTGGGGGGAGGGGAGGGGGAAAGAAGAGACGGATGGAAGAAAGAAGAGGGAAGAGGGGAGGAGACACAGGGAGGGGGAAAGAAGGGATTAGTAGGAGGGACAAGGGAAAAAGAAGAAAGAAAAGCAGGGGGAAAGAATCAGGAAAAAAGGGGGGGGGAGGAACTGGAGAAAGAGAAGAGGAAGGGAAAGGGGGGGAAAAAGGAATTATGAAGAATAATTCCTTTTTCCCCCCCTTTCCCTTCCTCTTCTCTTTCTCCAGTTCCTTCCCCCCCCCCTTTTTTCCTGATTCTTTCCCCCTGCTTTTCTTTCTTCTTTTTCCCTTGTCCCTCCTACTAATCCCTTCTTTCCCCCTCCCTGTGTCTCCTCCCCTCTTCCCTCTTCTTTCTTCCATCCGTCTCTTCTTTCCCCCTCCCCTCCCCCCACTCCTCCTTCCCCCTCTCTTTGTTTTTTTTTTGTTTTTTTTTTTTTTCCCCCCCCTTCCTATTTCTCTTTCCTTTTTTCTTTCCTGTGTTTGTCACATTTCTTTGTTCATCACTGTCCCTTCACTCTCAGAATGTCCTCGGCTGCCGTGCCCGCCGTGAGTGTCGCCCTCCCCATGTCCGTGGGGCTGCCCACCTCAGCTCCCGGTGTGGAGTTATTTCCCGGACTGTCTGTGGGGCCTTGCCATTGCACCTTCAGCATGCCCAATTTGAACAAGTAAGTCTTGGTTACGGTGGTTTGATACCTTACCCCTAACCTTGCTCCTACAACTCTTTTTGTTTTTCATTTTTCAATTTTTTCCTAATCCATAGATACTACACGTGCCTGCTCCTGATGAGTGGCTTCAGCCACGAAACGCGTAGAGCTCTTGATGTGCCGTGTCTCCACGAATGTCATTAGAACTTCTAGTTATGATATGTTCTGCACTCTCTCAGGCCAATGAGGCCATAGGTCCTGCAGGTTATATTCCTTTTTTATCAATAGTATACACCTTTAGTCTGTGATGAATCTGGGAATTTTAAATATTTCTATACAAATATTTTTACCTTATGCTGTTATTATTTTTTTACCAATTTAATGTGATTCATGCATATTTTTATTGCTACCAGCATATATACTTTGAACTGTGTTCAACAGTCTTACCACCTATGTATGTTAATTTACTTTTGTTATTTTTTGATTATGTATGTATTATGCAAATGTGTAATAAAATTCCTTTTGATTCATCCTATTACTCTTTGGGCTGTCATATGCTTCACATAAAGTCCCACAATCCTGGTATATGGTTATATACCCCCCTTTTTTTCTTTAAATATAGATGGGATGGATGTCTAGGTCCTTACCAGGTCATGACATCATATAAAGTCCCTAGGGATGGAAATACTTGACCTTACCAGATCATGGCTTCCTAAAAGTCCCTAAATTCCCCCCTTTTTCCCCAATTGTCTTGTAATCAAGGAAAAAGTTGGGAGGAAAGGGTTACAGATGTATTGCTCGGGGATATAGCTTCAATGTTGTTTTATTCATAGAAATGTGAAACGTCCCACTCAAAGTTTAACCCCCGTGGAATCCTGGTGTCTAACGAGAATATCCAAAGGACTTCTCGTTTGCACAGTAACTGGAATCTGTCACCTCCTCTCACCGGTGTGATGATTTTCTCAATGCCCTGAATAGTTAAACTGGAAGTGTCTTTGTGGTGTGTGTAAACCCAGTGCTTTGATACATTGGTTAAGATCTCTTTCTCAATGTTGTACAGGTGATCATGTAGCCTGTCTCTGAGACGCCGTGTTGTGCGTCCAACATATTGTACCTGGCAACTGGTGCATGTGATAACATATACCACAAATTTGGTGTTACAATTAATAAACACGGGGATCGAGAATTCTTTTTGATTGCTGCATGATTTTATGAGTTGACCCGTTTTAATGTACCTGCAGTAATTACAAGTTTTTATTCCGCACTTGAAATTACCTGTGAAATTGAGCCAATTGGATTTTGTTCGGTTGGTTGAGAACAAACTGGGAGACAGTGAACGTCCCAATGTGGGTGCTCTGCGGGATACAACCTTGATCCCTTTAGAAAGGATGTTACTATATATAGGGTCATTATACAAAACAGGAAGGTGTTTCATGATAATTTTCTTGATTGTATTAAATTCTGAGCTGTATGGAGTAGAGAATACCGGGATTCTAGGAGACATGTCCCTTCTCTGTTGAATGTTTCTAGCTGGTTTTTTCTTTACAAGTGAAGGTTTTGGGATGGATCTTACTGTGTTGAGTGCTTTTTGTATTGATGTTTCTTTATAGCCACGAGCTTTAAACCTGTTTGCCATGCTTTTGGCTTCAGCCTCAAAAGCATCAGGAGAGCTACATAGGCGCTTTAACCTTAAAAACTGGCTATATGGAATGCCTCTGATGGTGTGTTTAGGGTGTGCAGAGTCAGCTCTAAGTAGAGTGTTGCCACTGAGAGGTTTTCTGTACAGACTGGATTGAATCGCATCACCGGACCCCACCAGTTGCACATCAAGGAATTCTATGGATCTGGATTGCAGATTTCCCGTAAATTTTAAGTTTAATGAATTGTCGTTGAAATATGCCAGCCAGATATCCAAATTAGCTTCTCTATCTGATGTAATAAATAACAGGTCGTCTATAAAGCGACAGAAAAAGACCGTATCTTTGCGGCGGGGACTATTTGGTCCAAAGATGCGGGACCTCTCCCACCAGCCCATATAAATATTGGCCAGTGAGGGGGAAAATTTGGCTCCCATAGAGGCCCCGCATTTCTGGAGAAAATAGTCCCCATCAAACATAAAAAAATTGTGTGTTAAAAGGTACTCCAGGGCTTGTACAATGAACTCTTGTAAAATCAAAGAGAGTTTGCCTGTTTTTCTAAGAAAATAAGTGACTGCCTGGATCCCCAGATGATGTGGGATACTAGAGTACAAACTAGATACATCACAGCTGATCCATCTATAATTGTTTTCCCATTTAATGTCTTGCAGTTTGTTCAATAAATCGTTCGTGTCTTTTATGTAACCAGGGAGACTGGTGGCTATTGGCTGTAAATGAGAGTCTACCCACTCTCCTAGGCGTTCATTTAAAGAGCCTATCCCCGCCACTATAGGTCGACCTGTAAGGGGATTTAACCCCTTGTGGATCTTTGGTAGGTGGTGGAATATTGGTGTTATGGGGCATTCTGGAATAAGAAATTCTTTCTCCCTAGGAGTGAATATACCCATTTGTGTGGCTCTATCTATGAGTGTGGAGAGCGTGTTTTTGAAAGCAATAGTGGGGTTGGAGGGTAGTTTCTGGTATGTGTGTGTGTGTCAGATAGTTGACGCAGAGCTTCTTTTTTGTAGACTTCTACATCTAAAACCGCCACCATACCCCCCTTATCTGCGTTTCTGATGACAATCTGGTCGTCTGCGGAGAGCCTCTTAAAGGCTTGTCTCTCCTTGACGGACAGATTGTCCTGTGTAAATTTCTTTCTGTTGCAGCTGTGAGCCAGGTGTACCAAGTCCCCCTCCACCAGTTTTTGGAATGAGTCAAGATTCTTACCTCTGGCCGCCACCGGATAAAAATCTGATCTACCCCTGGAGATTTCAATATGTACATCCGTGGGATTTAGAGGACAAGGATCTGACTCATGTGCCAAATCAGTTAAATCCTGTAGAGCACAGTTATCAACGAATAGTATGGGTGAAGAAGGGGACTCACCTGTGTCACAGCTGTCTACAGACACATTGGGCTCATCCACTGCACAATCAAAAAAATGTTTCCTAAGAGTTAAAGTCCTTGAGAATTTATTAATGTCCAAAATTGTTTCAAAAAGGTTGAAATGTCTGCTAGGACAAAAGTTCAAACCTTTGGCCAACAGGCTGACCTCTTCTGTGCTCAGTTGTTTTTTGGACAAATTAATCACACTGTGTTTTACTTCCTCGGCGTCTTCGGCGTCTTCGGCGTCTTCTCCCGCAGCATATAGCGTGTGTTGTTCGTGGCGTTTGTGTTTCCTACCACCTCTTCTTGTCTTTTTGTGGAGGGTTTCTTTTTCTTGGTTTGTCTGGACCTGTGAGGGTTTCCAGGGGAGCGGCTGTTGGTGGATCTGATGGATTCTGGTGGGGTTGGAGATCTGTCAAGTGATGAGTTTGACATGGTACGTGCTAGAGTGTTGTCGGCCGACTCCCCTTCATGGTCTGAGAAACTTACTCGTTTACCTCGGTTTTTGCGGGATCTGTTGGACTTGTAAAGTGGCTTGTGCCAGGTGTAGACCTTGTTTCCTTGATAATCATCCTTATCCCGGGCCATTTTGCCTTTCTTGGTATCAATTACTGCTCTTTCCATTTGATCTAGTTTCTTGTTTAACCTTTCATCGAGTTCAGAGAAACCTTTAATCGCTTGAGAAGTGATAAGATCTTTTTGTATTGTGGAAATATCCAGTTGTAACTTCTCTGTTTCTTTTTTCTTTGAGGCGATCAAAATCTCCATGAGTTTAAAGGAACAGGTGTCTAAAGTGTCTGTCCACTGTTTTTTGAAATCTTCATCAAATAAATCTGAGGTAGGAAATTTTTTGATTCTTAGTCCTCGAGGAATGTGCAGTATTGATACATATTCTGTAAGAAAAGTAATGTCCCAATAGGCTCTAATCTCTTTAGACATTAGTTGTTCTAATTTCCTAAAGAGCCTTATCAATTGTATTTCATCGTCTTCCGACGGTTGTAAGGTGTATGCTTGCAATGGCTGTCTTAGAGGATTATTGGATGGTGCTGTAAGAGTTCTGCTAAAAGCTGCTTCCACAACAGGCACTTGTGTACTGGGATGATCCATGATTTATTTCCAATATTGTTCTCTCACTCTGAGACCGAGAGTGGTCTTCCAAAAATCATAAGGTTATAATAAAATATATATACCTTGGTGGTGCGGGGAGATGACCGAGCTGGTGGAGAAAAATATGTAGCAAAAGTCCAGATATTTGAGATAAACAGGATAATTACCACCGCTCTAGGTGATCGGGTTCAAGCTTCCCGTCCTCCGCTGTGTGGATGATTGTGAGAGCCCCAGGTGCCGGCAATTGCTATTCCAATGGTATGTATGTGATGGAAAAATCTGGACAGCCGCACTCCGGATTGGAAAAAGTGAAAAATAAAATCCTCTTTATTGAAAAAGTAATAACATAATTAAAATCCGTACATGGCTTTGTTGGGATAATGCAGCTTAACCGCTAACGCGTTTCACGCTCCCATAGAGCGCTTACTCATAGCTGGTTTGTACGAAAGTGATCACCACTTATATACACATAATTTATCTACCACATGACTACATATTGATTATCTGATTTGAAACAGCTGATCGTTAGTCTGTGTGGGATCTTTTTGGCATAGATGTGATTGGATGTGCGTCCTATAGTGAAATCACTAATGAAGACATGAATATATAAATGAAATGTATTCATATTGGCAAATGTCAACATATATAAATAATAAAAAATTCTATTCAAGGTTTTTGAAAAACATGTTTGTTATTTTTCAAAACCACAAAAATGAGATGGGTGCTGGAATTTGACGTTCAAGCGTATAAATTATCATACGGATAGGTGCAAGTATGGGCAAACTATGTGAGCTGGTGGCTGCGGTATAATGTAAACGGTGTATAGGATAAGAATTGGAATTGGGTCTATATGCATGTGATAAAAAGATGTGCATCCAACACCACTATCAGTGTCTACAAGAAAAGACTAAATATGTGTGTATGGTGCATAAATATATGCAAAAATTTTTAACGACATAAAGATAAAAATAATGATGAAAAGCAATTCTTTATATGTGTGTGTATGTGTATATACATGATGATTTCAACTTTCAAAAAACGTGGTGACATATGTGAATTGGAAGCTGGGCAGAAAACTGGCGTCCTGTCGCAATAATGCGACCAAAAGTCTCCTGATTTACAGGAGTCTATGTGTGAATAAATGCTTTTGCTTCAATTCCTACATGTGTGAATATTATTCTTTGCAACTTATAAAGGATTGTGAAACTTATCACTCTCTGATAACCCCGCCACTCCAGCTTCACAAAAGTGCTCATTTAAAACCTTGCATCACTCCGTATGGGATGCATTAATCCCAATCAGGTAACTACATTAACGTTGCTGAACGTCTTTCTTTGAAGCAATCACATCTCTCGATGAGTTGTCTTCAAGTGTATGGGCAGAACTATATGAGGTAGATAAAAATGGGACAAAATGCAGTGTTTATGCACCTGTCTCTATTCTTTCTATACATAGTATAATATTGCAGTGACCATATGACAGGTTCTTCCAATATATGTGTTTATATCAATAGATAAGTAACAATCTTCACTAAACCAATTACTATGTGAAATAAACAACTGTCTACCTCTTTGAAGACCACAGCTCTTAAATCAACTCAAAACACATGGGAACCTTGCAAAAAAGGTAATGAACCATGTACACATGTGGAAAAAACATTTGTGCAAGGTTAGGCTAGCCATACACCATACAATTCTCCCGTGCAACTCTGGTCCAGATTCACCAAAACCATACAATAGGAGGCCAAACCCAAACACCCTCAACTTGTATGCAATCAGGCAGGCCCTTCAACCACACAGCCGAAGGCAAATCCAAAGAAAATTGAACAAGAAAATTGCATGGTGTATGGCCAGCCTTAGTGTTATGGTCTACCTGCAGCTACCATCAAACAATAATGTCTAATTAGCCTAACCTTGCACAAATGTTTTTTACCACATGTGTACATGGTTCATTACCTTTTTTGCAAGGTTCCCATGTGTTTTGAGTTGATTAAGAGCTGTGGTCTTCAAAGAGGTAGACCAGTAGTTTATTTCACATAGTAATTGGTTTAGTGAGATTGTTACTTATCTATTGATATAAACACATATACATAGTTGCCAACAGTCCCGATTTTCCCGGGACAATCCCGATTTGTGACCCTTGTCCCGATTTAATTTTGTCCCGGGTGTTTTCCCGAATTTTTTGGGGTTTGTCCCGAGAAAATCGTGAGTGTTTTGTAAAAAAACGGCAACGGCTCCCACAAAATGGCCGCCGTTGCCTCCACGAGTCAGTCACAATGTTCCCCTTGTGTTCAGTGCAGGGGAGAGGGGCAGCAATCCGCTTCTCTCTTCAGTGTACAATAGAAAATTCTATTGTACACTGAAGCCTATTGGTTGGAGGGATTGGCAACCCCTCCCTGCTCTACACTGCACACAAGGAAGACGTGATCAGCCTCCACTGCCATCACCCTCCCCCCCCCCCCCTGTGTCCAACGGAGCTCAGGGAATAGTGGGAGTGACGGGAGGGAAGAAGGGAGGCTTTCATCTGGCTGTTCAGGAGTTGTCTGACACTGTGAGTAGTGGCCTGTCAGTGTAGTGGGGGAGAGGAGAGATAGGGGGAGGGGGTGTACTCAGTGTATGGGAGGCTTGGAGCTTTCCCTGCAGTACACTTCTCAAAGGCTGAGGTCCAGCATGGATGGACTGGGGCTCCGCTGGCTGGGGACATTGATGGTCCTGGCTCCCCTCTTGCACACCCATGTCACCACCATACCTGCACCCCCCCTCTCCCCCCCCGTGTCACCACCATACCTGATTCCCCCCTCCCCCCTGTGTCACCAACATACCTGCACCCCCCTCTCCCCCCCGTGTCACCACCATACCTGATTCCCCCTCCCCCCTGTGTCACCAAACATACCTGCACCCCCCCCCCTTCCCCCTGTGTTAACCACCATACCTGATTCCCCCCTCCCCCCTGTGTCATCAACATACCTGCACCCCCCTCTCCCCCCTGTGTCACCACCATACCTGATTCCCCCCTCCCCCCTGCTGTCACCAACATACCTGCACCCCCCTCTCCCCCCTGTCGTCTACCCACCCATACCTGATCCCCCCCTCCCCCCCTGTGTCACCAACATACCTGCACCCCCCCCTCCCCCTGTGTCACCACATACCTGATTCCCCCCTCCCCCCTGTGTCTACCAACATACCTGCACCCCCCTCTCCCCCCGTGTCACCACCATACCTGATTCCCCCCTCCCCCCTGTGTCACCAACATACCTGCACCCCCCTCTCACCCTCCCTGTGTCACCAAACATACCTGCACCCCCCTCTCCCCCCTGTGTTACCACCATACCTGATTCCCCCCTCCCCCTGTGTCACCAACATACCTGCACCCCCCTCTCCCCCCGTGTCACCACCATACCTGATTCCCCCTCCCCCCTGTGTCACCAACATACCTGCACCCCCCTCTCCCCCCTGTGTCACCACCATACCTGATTCCCCCCTGTGTCACCACATACCTGCACCCCCCTCTCCCCCCCTGTGTCACCACCATACCTGCACACCCCCTCTCCTCCCTGCTGTGTCACCACCATACCTGATTCCCCCCTCCCCCCTGTGTCACCAACATACCTGCACCCCCCTCTCGCCCCCTGTGTCACCACCATACCTGATTCCCCCCTCCCCCCTGTGTCACCAACATACCTGCACCCCCCTTCTCCCCCCTGTGTCACCACCATACCTGATTCCCCCCTCCCCCCTGTGTCACCAACATACCTGCACCCCCCCTCTCCCCCCCTGTGTCACCAACCATACCTGCACCCCCCTCTCCCCCCTGTGTCACCACCATACCTGATTCCCCCCCTCCACCCCTGGTCACCAACATACCTGCACCCCCTCTCCCCCCTGTGTCACCACCATACCTGATTCCCCCTCCCCCCTGTGTCTCAACATACCTGCACCCCCTCTCCCCCCTGTGTCACCACCATACCTGATTCCCCCCTCCCCCCTGTGTCACCAACATACCTGCACCCCCCTCTCCCCCCCTGTGTCACCACCATACCTGATTTCCCCCCCTCCCCCCTGTGTCACCAACATACCTGCACCCCCCTCTCCCCCCTGTGTCACCACCATACCTGATTCCCCCCTCCCCCCTGTGTCACCAACATACCTGCACCCCCCTCTCCCCCTGTCACACCATACCTGATTCCCCCCCTCCCCCCTGTGTCACCAACATACCTGCACCCCCCTCTCCCCCCTGTGTCACCACCATACCTGATTCCCCCCCTCCCCCCTGTGTCATCAACATACCTGCACCCCCTCTCCCCCCTGTGTCACCCACCATACCTGATTCCCCCCCTCCCCCTGTGTCACCAACATACCTGCACCCCCCTCTCCCCCCTGTGTCACCACCATACCTGATTCCCCCCCTCCCCCCTGTGTCACCAACATACCTGCACCCCCCTCTCCCCCCTGTGTCACCACCATACCTGATTCCCCCCTCCCCCCTGTGTCACCAACATACCTGCACCCCCCTCTCCCCCCTGTGTCACCACCATACCTGATTCCCCCCTCCCCCCTGTGTCACCACATACCTGCACCCCCTCTCCCCCCCCTGTGTCACCACCATACCTGACTTCCCCCCCTCCCCCCTGTGTCACCAACATACCTGCACCCCCTCTCCCCCCTGTGTCACCACCATACCTGATTCCCCCCTCCCCCCTGTGTCACCAACATACTGCACCCCCTCTCCCCCCTGTGTCACCACCATACCTGATTCCCCCCCTCCCCCTGTGTCACCAACATACCTGCACCCCCCTCTCCCCCCTGTG